>NW_024117719.1:0-10734 GCF_003073215.2 Triticum urartu | reverse complement strand
GCATCTTTGACGGAATGCCAACCCCAATGCCAACGGTCGACGACCCCTTCTACAACCAGTACATGGAGGACATGATCTTCGAGGGTGGGCATGGTCGTGCCTACGACCCCGAGGAGACCCAAAGTCAGAATGGCCGTGCCCAGTACGTGCCCGATGAAGAAGCCGACGACCGTGCTGACTACGACCATGGTGACTCGTGGCATGAAGACGATGACATCTATGTCGAAGGTGATGGTGATGAAGAAGAAGGCAATGACGTTGATATTAGTGGCGAGTCATTGTTCATCGACGAGCTCACCCAAAGAGCGGAAGCACAAAAGAAGAGGAAGAGCATTCGCATGGGTTCATACACACAAGATGAGGACAAGTTGATTGGTAAAGCTTGGATGGAGATTAGCCAAGATCCGAGGACCGGCGTGCAACAAAAGGGCATTGTTTTTTGGACGAGAGTCCACAAAACATTCAATGAAAGGAAGATGTTCGAGCCCTAACAAATTACAAGCAACCGTGGTATCGGCTCAATTAACAAGAGATGGTTGTTCATTCAACAAGAGTGCAACAAGTATCAAGCCGCATTTGAGAGCGTTCAAGCATGGCCTGTGAGTGGTCTCGGCGTTGGGGACACGGTATGCTCTCGTCTTCCTAGCCCTTTCCTTGCTATGGCCATGAGACTTCGGCCTTGTATATGTTTGCATGTTCACTTCTTGTTGATCATGTGTTGTAGGCATTTCAATCTTTGGAGGCATTCAAGGCCCGGCACAATGACAAGCCATTCACTCTTACGCATTGTTGGACGCTCATAAACAATTGCCCTAAGTTCAAGGACCAATACCGTGAACTACAAAGGAAGAGAGGACTGAAGACGGCCAAGTTCGCCGGAGGTGGAGATGGCGAGGCGTTGAAGAGGCCGAGGGGCAAGACCAACTCCAAGGTTGATGACATACGTGATGCCGCATCCATGGCATTGCATGACACTTTGCATGGCATGATGT
The DNA here is from genome assembly GCF_003073215.2 of Triticum urartu. NCBI lineage: Eukaryota > Viridiplantae > Streptophyta > Magnoliopsida > Poales > Poaceae > Triticum > Triticum urartu. The sequence continues at coordinate 9,742 of NW_024117719.1, read as the reverse complement.
CTCAAAAGGATGTGGGGGATGAGAAGAAGCGGCAAAGCAAGGACGAGCAAATGAAGCAATACCTAGACCTTCAAAGAAAGAAGCTTGAGATGGAGGAGGCGGCCAAGAAGAGGAAGATCGACATGGAGGAGGCGGGCAGGCAAAGTGGAGAAGGCGGCCCGACAAAGGCAGCTTGACATGGAGGAGGCGGCCCAGCAAAGGCAGCTCGACATCGAGGCCGACAATGTCAAGGCCAAGCAGAGGCAGCTCGACATCGAGGCCACGAATGCCGCCACCAAAGCGAAGGAGGTGGCCCTTGCGATCATGAGCGTGGACTTGTTGAAGATGAGCGATAAGACGAGGGCCTAATTCGAGGCCAAGCAGAAGGAGATGCTCGACGCCGAAGGCCTAAACTAGGTCGTCCGATCGGCGTGGCCGTTGTTTTTGGAGGCTGGCATGGGTGCCGCCCGCCTGCTGGGCCGCTGGCAGCGTGCCGGCGAGAAAACATTCATTTTGGAGGCTGGCTGTGTTGCCGACCGCTGGCTGTGTTGTCGGCGAGGACAACTATTTATTTTGGAGGCTGACTGTGTTGCCGGCCGCTGGCGATGGACGTGTTGGTCGCTGATTTTGTTGCCGGCGTGATGAACTGAGGCCGTGAACTAGGGCTTGGCATTTGAAACATTGATCTTTTTTTAAAATGGGCGCGGACAGGATGGGGCAAACGGATGCGGCCGCGCGCTGGGCGCACGGTCACCGCATCTCAGGACACACCCGGATACGACCCTAAATCCCTACCCAAACGGACAGAATCCGGACAAAACGGACGTCCGTTTAGGGTCGCACGATAAAGTTGGTCTTACAACATTTCAGTAGCTAGACTAGATGGCGTGTGCGTGTGCGTGTGCGTGTGTTTTGCGAATGAGACTATATGATGGTTAGATGTTCTTTTTATGCATCTGTGCGTGGAAAGAGTATGCCAAGCTAATCTGAATGATTGTCTGCAACCAAGACACACCTCATGCTCATCAGCGCCTCGGGCAACTCGTGTCGTCTGATCGAACAGACATGCCTTGCGTGATCACTTGACCTGACCATGCGACTCTGCGAGGTGAGGAGTGTTTCTCCGCCACCGGACGATACACGTCCCATGCGTCGTCGCTGATGCACTGCCCAGCTTGGCTGCCTAGTTGGAAGTATCCGCTCCATCCAACTCTAGCTTGCGTGTTCGCACTGACGTGTTACAGAATCTTCCCGGCACATTCCGTTGCACCAGGCAAGTATAGTACCAGTACTCGACGCAACCACGAGGCAACGAACGTGTCAGCGCGACCCGGTGAGATTCCGTCCACATCGACATCGGATACGCAGTTCTCTTCTGACCGGAGACGAGATTCAGATCGGTGGTTTTCCAGATCCATCTCCATAATAAGCACATGGAGCGATCAAACACGACAGTTTGTCCCAGCAGTACTACACGCAACGTGCTGCTGGTACGTCTGGCGACACCGGCAACGTGCAAGGCCTCGACGCGTCGCTGGAACGGGCTTGTGTGCACATTATTGCTTGTGTACGAGCACCATCATGGGTTGCGCCCGGTGATAAACACTTGTGTGTGTACCATCTGAACTCGAGCAACGACCCACAAGGACAGCGCAAAAGGCACAACACAACATACAGAATACACTTTCAACCCAACAGACGGATCACGGAGTGCCAAAATATATCTGAAATACGGATCTAAAAGGTTTTTCAGGGCGACCTAATAATATGGGCAGGCACCAGATGCCGGCGATTCTCGTCCCTCGCCATGACAAGTGGCAGAGGAACAAGGCCAAAATTAACATGACAAAGGCATTTACACAAACCGGGTACGAGGAACCCATATCTGTACCGATACAACTCGTACCTCCAGAGCAGCTGCCACCATGGTTTCGGTGGCCTATTGTACAGTTCATGACACTATTATCTTCTTCCATGTTTTCTGATGGTATCTACTATTTGCGGATATTCAAGTTGAATGCAGTATCTGCAGATCAAATCAAGAGTAGTTTGAGCATCAAGGAATCGCCGTTAATCTGCACTGCTGCAGATGAGAGTCCAAAAAATGAAAAGAGTAGACATACAAGGGAGCGGCATACTTAGAAGAGCAATGTCAAGTAGAAAATAATCCACCCCGCCATGGAGAACACTGCAAAAATGTGCACCCAGAACAAGATCGCGGCTGATTCTTTCCCGCACCCTCTGAGGTTTGCAACAGCACCTGCAAACAGAAGGATCTTTATTATCAGATTCCATAGTGTGGTTTGCTAACATGCAGCACACTAACCCACTGTCTTGCAGATCTCAACTAACATGATGACCTCACACACACTGCCCCACTGTCTTGCAGATCTCAACTAACAACGCATTATTGGAGTATTTTAAGGTTTATTAAACATGAACACATGATAGTTGAGTGATAAGCAGCGAGCCTTATTTTCTCAACAAACAAAGCATTATTGGAGTTTTAAAGGTTTAAACATTATGGTAAGTGATAAGCAGTGGTCCCTTATTTTCTCATACCTGAGAGCACTGATGTGGGCATGGAATGCTGCAGTAGTAGGACAAACTTGAACATTTTGTCATCTTTGGGAATGAAACCAAGCTTATCAACTAGCATTACGATGCCAACCCCAGCAATTGGAACCAAGATCAACCGTGCAAAAATAATAGCAACGGTGGTCCGCACACCAAGTCTCTTACTCCCTTCACCAGGACCTGATGAATAAACCAGGGCTAGTGTTAAGATCTGGAGAAACGCATCTCCTCGCCATACAATGGCAATGGTTCGGGTGATGTCAGTATAATACAATTTCACAACAGTTTCAAAGGAAAATAGATTCTTACCATCAACAAGATTACCCCCCACAGCAAGCAAAATGCATGGAATCATAGCTTCCCTGAAAATGTGGCATATTTTAGACAATAGAAGTCATCATGTGTAATTTAAGTTCTGTAGTTTAATTGGTGCAAGGTCCGTGTATATTTGAAAAGAAATCCGAAAGCAGGATGCAAATACCCAAGAATGAGGCAGCTGTCTGTGAAGAAGAATAGAGGTGCATCATCCGTGAATATCAAACCCTTCAAGAATGGAACAACACCGATTCCAATTGCAAAGACCTGTTCCATAGTGTAAAATTAGATTCCAAGGCACAAAATACAGATATATTTTTCTGTAATAATTACTAATAGAATACACTCCCATCAATACATACAGAGGCAATAATTGGTGGCTGAAGAAGTTGCTTGTCTTTTAGGAATTTCACCACACATCTAACACAGCTTAATATCTGTAACAACAGAACACAATTATTCACATTGCAATATAACTGTATCAAATTGAATAAGAAAAGACCAAAGTGTATTAAACTACGAATCACTGCTAGTATTTTTTTTACCTTTGATCCTAGAGAAGTAGAGCCTTTTTGATTCCCCTCGAGAGCTAACAAAGGCTCATCCTCGGGTACAGTACTAGTGTGAGTGCCTGTTGGATATTTACCAAGTTCAGGCATCGCGTTTTCTTCAGATGCCAGAACCGGAAGCTTCTCCTCTTCACCATCAAAGGTCTCTCCAGGTGGTGGAGAAAGCATCTTGAACACATATGTGTAAACAATAATCGCACCAACCTGCATCAAGTGAAGAATTCATTCAGCACATGATCTCAGAACAGTTATTCATATTCCTGATATAAATGCTGAGCTTTTATCTTTATATCACAAAGTAGTCATCCTGACTTCTAAGTAAAACACTGAACACATGCACCTCCCGAAAAGAAAATGCACATACCCATTGACCAAATGAGATATACGCGTTTCCATCCTGGCTGCATTTTTCAGAGTCACCAAAAGGATTGGATGGGTCCCGACATAGTGCTGCAATGAGAACCAGAGGTATATTTCCAATGTTCCCTGTGTCAGAAATAAACGGTCAGATGCGTATCAGATAGAAGAATCACAAATGAAATGCAACTTTTTCAAAAAGAGGAAAACAAACACCTATTCCAATGTGAATAACAGTAAACTTGAAGTACGGATAAGGAGGTCGGATGATAGACGCCACCACAAAGCCAATCAAGGAGCCAGACACGGCGCCTACAACAATATTTACTGGAATATACCACCTACAAAATACAAAAAAAGGAGAGAAAATGTCAAATAGGAAGAAAGCAATCACGGCAGAGTTACTGCCAACGGAAAAGGCTAAAACAGCGAAAAAAGGACTGTATGGACTCAAAGATAAAGTTCACACAATTCTAACGAGATGAATATTGACAGCAACAATACTCTAATTAAATGAATGCGCTGAAATAGTTTCTCTACTGATTTCCATATTCCAGTATATATATTACTAGAAAGAAGTACTGCCATTAAACTAGTCCAGGAAAGCTTGTTTCGATTCCATTCTAACCCTTAAAACTCAACTAGAACCAATTAACCCACCAACATGCGTTTCCTTCACTCTTCGATGGTACCCTTTTTTGCATTTATTTTGAGAAACGCGGAGTCGCGTGAGCTAATTTGTCGTACTCGGAAGCTCATGACTAAAATTTGTCGCTAATTTGTCGTACTCGGAAGCTCATGACTAAAATTTGTCGCTAATTTGTCGTACTCGGAAGCTCATGACTAAAATTTGTCGCTAGTTTGTCGTACTCGGAAGCTCATGACTAAAATTTGTCGCTAATTTGTCGTACTCGGAAGCTCATGACTAAAATTTGTCGCTAATTTGTCGTACTCGGAAGCTCATGACTAAAATTTGTCGTACTCGGAAGCTCATGACTAAAATTTGTCGCTAATTTGTCGTACTTGGAAGCTCATGACTAAAATTTGTCGCTAATTTGTCGTACTCAGAAGCTCATGACTAAAATTTGTCAGGATATTCGATAATAGTAAATCACTGTGATATTTTGACTTATAATCTAATAATAGTAACAGCATTACGGTCAGTAGCTCACACGACAAAACTGAGTTACTAAACTGCTGAACAAAGAAAGTAAGGAGCGTCATCGAAATACAATCCTTACCACTGCACCAACTTCTCGAGCGTGATTGCGCTGCCCAGTTGGGAAAATATAAGGCAAGGAAGTAGAAGCGAGAACACAAGCTGCACCAAACAGTCAAAATATGTAAGCACTATGATGATGGAGTAGCTAACACCTTCCTAGTCTGTATAACACCACCCAGCTACCATTCTTCGAGGTCACTATATGTCTAGTAGCTATGCATTTATCACAAAAGAAAGGAGAGGACAGACAAGGAAAAGCTCACCCCGTTGAGAAGCTTGCGGCCGTTGGGCTGGAGGATGTTGACGTACTTGGTGGCCATGAGGAAGCCCATGAAGCAGACGGTGAAGACCTTGGCGATGGGCAGCACGGCGTACTTGAGCATGGAGAGCACCGACGTGTCCGTGGAGCCTCCCTGCGCCGCCGTCACCAGCGCCTCCATCAGCGACCTCCTCTCCATCATGACCTCGCCCAGATTGACTTGAGCCGAGCCCTCCTTTTCCCCTTCCCTCGCAGTTGCAGCCCTCACGGCTCACGAGCAGGACCCACTCGATTCTTCTGCCATTAAAGAAGGGCTTACTTATATAGACGGCAAAATATAGAGGCGACAGCAGGAAAATCGCAGGACTGCTTTCGACGCCGGCCGCGCCAAAGATGGCCCAGCTGGCACAACGCCGTGCCGGACCAACCACCTTCCGGTTCGCGCAAAACCGCGCAGCACACGGCGGCTGATGCGTGGGGGGAAGGACCTCGAATCGAACCGAATCGTGGGGGGAAAACCAGATTCCAAACGGCTGGACGGCTGCGGATGACGGCACCGATTCCCGAGCGCGTGGGTGGCTGTCGCCGCCGAATTCGGCCCGCCGGGGGATCCGGTTCCGCTACTGTGGCGTGAGCATCCCCGCCGGCCCCGCCCGATTCGTCACGCCACGGCCAACCCGCCCAACGGAAAACCACTCCCCCCCGCCCAAAATACACCCCACACGAAAACCACTTGGGCTCAAAGCTCTGACGCAACTCCCGAGCTAAAAATCCCAAATCAGCACTGGAAACCGCGCGAATAGTCCAATGCGCGCGACCATGGCCCACGGCGGCGTCCGCCCGCAAGCAGATGGTCGAAACGAGGCGAAAATCAGCGGGAGAACTCACCAGGAAACCGGGGAGGCGATGCGCGCGCGGAGGGGAGGGAGGCGAGCCGCCGGCGGGAGGGGAATCCTGCGACCACCAAACCCCGTCTGCCGCAGGGTTGGAGCCGGATTAATAAGGCAGGCAGGGGCGGAGAGTGTGATTAAGGTGGGGTGGAATAGCGGGGCGCTGTTTGATTCGCAGCGGACTCTTGGGAGACTTGGGAGGGAGGGAGGGATGAATCTGGCCGCGGTCTCTCTTTCGCCGGGTGAGAGGAGAAACGACGAGACGGGACGAGTGTTGGGGGGTTGGGGCGTAGGTGGGGCCTTTTTTTCTCGCTTCGGACGGGCCTGCTTTTTATATCCTCTTTTGGCTCGGCTGGGGGTCGTGCAGCGAAGCCACAATCAATCGCGAGGAGCGACACACAGTCCGTACGCCGTCTATCCGGCTGCTCCACTTGGCGATGTTGCCACCGGTCACCGGGCCAGGTGGGCGCTCTCAATAATTGTCCATGGTTTTTTTTTTGTGTGTGTTATTTGTTTCTTTTTTCTTTTGCTCATGTGTGCTTGGGAATGTATCTCGGGATTTTTTTTTCTCCCTTCGAAATTCACCTCTTGCATCAGGTAAGAACTAAGAACACGTTGAGGACCGAACACGTTGAACACGTTAAGGCTTCTAGTCGATCTTGGTGTCCTGGATCGGAAGGTCGAGATGCCAACTTGCTTTTAAGATGTTCTATTTATCATGCGGCGCCTTGACATTTGAATAGTCATGTGCATAAAACAAAGCAAATTTGGAGTTTGGGACCAACAACATATGTTTGCTAGGGTGTGTCATTGGTTCCATACCCAAATTATATGTCTTACTCATTGTCCGTGTTATTCAACTCAGACTTGGAGATTTGTTGAGATGTAGGAGTCAAGGAAGATGTGGATTCTTGCACGAAGAGAGATGAAGTCATGAGGAAACGTTGTATAAAGATTGAGAAGAGGTTGGAAATAGGGAAGACTAGGAAACTAGATGACATATGTGATGAGGAATCTTATGTGACAGTTTTTCTTGGTGCTTTTATATCCTTTTTTGAAGTCCGTAGCTAAGGCGTCACGACAAAGGAAAAGTGGCCAAGAGTGGCGCTCCGCACAAATGTGATTTGGTGGCACTACTCACTTGGTCGTCGCGAACAGGGTGGACACTTGATAATGTATTAATGTGACGAGGAAAGTTATGTGAATGTTTTTCTCGGTTTAGATAGGTCAATGTTGCATGCATGCGCTTGCTTTTATATCCTCTCTTGAAGTCCGTAGCTGAGGGGTGACGACAAAGGAAAAATGGCAAAGAGCGGCACTCCGTACAACATGATATGGTGGCGCAACTACTCCACTTGGTCACGCTGGCAGGAAAGGATGAATCTGGTCGTAGCCTCCGGAGGAGAAACGACGAGACGGGTCGCTTGGGGCGTATGTGGGACCCTTTTTCCCGGTTCAGACGGGCCGGTCGCGTATGCACGCGCTTACTTTTTATAATTTGGGGTCCGTGGCGGAGGGGCTGCGGCAGCAAAGGCACCATCGCATGGAGTGAAGGACACTCGGTACGCCGTTATTCGAAGGTGCGCCTATCCGGCTACTCCACTTGACGATGTTGCCATAGGTCATCGTGCCAGGTGGACGCTCTCAATAATTGTCCATGTTTTTTTGGTGTTATTTTTTTGCTTGTATTTTTCTTCTTCTTCTTCTTTTGTTTTTTTTGCTCATGTGTGCTTGGGAATGTAATTTCTCTCTCACACATCTCGGGAATTTTTTCCCTTTGAAATTCACCTCTTGCGTCACGTAAGAACTAAGAACATATTGAGGACCAAAAACAAAACCCCAAAAACCCGATCCATACTGTATAGCCTCAACCTCTTACAATAAACACACAAAGATTTATCAATTGCAAAACAAACAAAAACTTGAGAGAAACATCTCACGAGAAGTCCAACACATGTTCTCATGTGTGTCTAAAGGGGGATGATGACAAGCACCAGATTGCAGCATTGCTTTGCACCATCACGACAAGCTCCAATTGCCCTGAGCACATGGAACTCAAGGATGATGATAATGCATAACCTTCGTTGTGAGGGTGAGGTGGAAGATGTATCCGAAGCAAGACGATATGTGTATGCTCTTGCTGGAGACCTAAAAGTGGACCTCATTGAAGGGAGGCCTGAGGTGACTGAGAGACGTAACCTATGAAACACGGTTATATCCATAAGGCTTCTAGTCGATCTTGGTGTCCTAGATCGGAAGGTCGAGATGCCAACTTGCTTTTAAAATGTTTTATCATGCAGCGCCTTGACATTTGACTAGTCGGGTGCATGAAACAAAGAAAATTGGGAGTTTGGGACCAACAACATGTGTTTGCTAGGGTGTGTCATTGGCTCCATACCCAAGTTATATATCTTACTCGTTGTCCAAGCCACATTGTCACGCTCATGGTGCTAAGCCGCTAACATAATATGTTATTCAACTCAGACTTGGAGATTTGTTGAGATGTAGGAGTCAAGGAAGATGTGGATGCTCGAAGAGATATGGCGTCATGAGAAAACATTGTACAAAGATTGAGAAGAGGTTGAAACAGGGAAGACTAAGAAACTAGATGACATATGTGATGAGGAAAGTTATGTGACAGTTTTTCTCGGTTCGGATAGGTTGATGGTGCATGCACGTGCTTGCTTTTATATCTTTTCTTGAAGTCCGTAGCTAAGGCGTCACAAAAAAGGAAAAGTGGCCAAGAGTGATGCTCCATACAAACGTGATTTGGTGGCGCAACTACTCACTTGGTCGTCGCGAATGAGATGGACACTCGATAATGTATTAATGTGATGAGGAAAGTTATGTGACTATTTTTCTCGGTTCAGATAGGTCAATGGTGCATGCATGCGCTTGGTTTTATATCCTCTCTTGAAGTCTGTAGCCGAGGGGTCACGATAAAGGAAAAATGGCAAAGAGCGGCACTCCGTACAACATGATCTGGTGGCGCAACTACTCCACTTGGTCACGCTGGGAGGGACGGATGAATCTGGTCATAGCCTCCAGGGGAGAAACGAGACGAGACGAGTCGCTAGGGGCATATGTGGGACCTTTTTTCTCGGTTCGGACGGGCCGGTGGCGTATGCACACGCTTACTTTTTATATCTGATACGTCCATTTTGCATCATGCTTTCATATCAATATTTATTGCATTATGGGCTGTTATTACACATTATATCACAATACTTATGCCTATTCTCTCTCATTTTACAAGGTTTACATGAAAAGGGGAAATGCCGGCAGCTAGAATTCTGGGCTGGAAAAGGAGCAAATATTAGAGACCTATTCTGCACAACTCCAAAAGTCCTGAAACTTCGCGGGAGCACGTTTCAGAATATATAAAAAAATTGGGCGAAAGAAGTACCAGAGGGGGGCCCTCTGATGCCCATCTTTGGCTATATGGAGTCTTTCATCGAGGAAAAAATTATAAGGTAGCTCACGGGACAAAACTCCGCCGCCACGAGGCGGAACCTTGGCGGAACCAATCTAGGGCTCTGGCAGAGCTGTTCTGCCGGGGAAACTTCCCTCCGGG
>NW_024117718.1:0-5567 GCF_003073215.2 Triticum urartu | reverse complement strand
GTAACTTGGGAGTGTAGGGAATGGTTCAGTAGTGACCAAAATTGTATGTTGTTGTCCCGAGTTTGCCATTTGTAGCGATGGTGTCTTCGGCGCAGCACATAGCTCGCTGAACCAACAAAATTGGTACTTCACTGTTTAGGGAGCACCGATGCGGTTGAGGGAGAAATAGAGTATTATACATAAGTTAATGGAGTTCACATGCAATTTTATCAAAAATATATCAAACCAGATAGGAAATACTTTTGTATTTTCAATCTGGAAAGTTCTGCACAGATGTAGTTCAATGTTTAGTTTATTTCCCATAGGCCACTATACTAGACAAACTGAGGTTGTGAAGGTTAATGATGCATGCTATATATGTTATTCTGATGTAAAATCATGCGTTGGAAAATCAATATAAAAGAAGAATCATTTTTCTGTCAGATTGCAGATGGCATCTCTTGCACAAAAGAACAATGCAAAAGATTAGTGAGTAACCTCAGTTACGTTTTTCATTTTCTTAGCTGCCGAAAAAAAGTCAGCTCCTAGATCCATTGGCCACCCAAGCTGATTAAAGCATTTCTTCAACCTTAAAGTGTGGAGGTTTATGAAAAAAAGGTGGTAAGTAAGAAATGGTATTTGTTTCCTAAATATCTTAGCTGTTAGTTTTTGGAAGCACAATAAATTTAACTATTCGGAACAACTTACCAGAAGACTTCATTCAGGTCATCATAGTTTCTCCACATTGAGTGGCTCACTGTGCCATGTTTATTCACTAGAGCTTCCTTTTGCATCAAATGAACATTAAAGAAATAAACAATGTCAAAGAAAATTTAGGAAAGAAAACAAAAACAATATAGCATCAAAGCACATACCTTCCGGATAACATTATAGATGGGTTGAATAACCAGCTTTAGAAATGCATCATCCCGGCCGTCTGGCCGAAAGAGTGGGTCAAAAGAACTAGAAATTATGCCATATAAATCCCTTGCCATCTGGCTCATCAATTTAGAGGAAACAAGATAAATTATTCAGTCAATATATGTTAAGACATACCCACAATAGGGTCAATTTATGGAAAAATAATGTATGTAGTTCCATTTTTAAATATGTCTGAAATACGTACGAAATAATGAACAACAAAATAAATAACAAAATTAAACAATTACATATTATTCATAAAACCACCTCTTATTTTTTTAATTCAGTCGACATAGTTTCCGTGGAGTTTACGGTCATCCATACAAATATGTAAAAAATATTGAACAAGAAACTGCACAAAACGATACCTCGCTCTGCATACCGTGCAAAAGTGTAGTGTTAAATAATAACCCAGTGGCAAGAATCTTCAATGAAACACCCATGAATTCAGATCTTCCATAAAGATGTAGTTTACCAAAAAATCTCTCATTTTGCATGGGTGAGTAGGGATGCATTATGCACGACTATTCTCAGATTTGTGCTCATTTGTTTTTCGTTTTTGCTCAGCCCGCTTGGTTGTGTAATTAACTTTTTACTACTGTTTCAATACACCGAGCCGTGAAGTTTTGGATTTTCTCAAATACTGTGATAAATTATTATTTTTCAAATAACTTCAGTGACGTATACCATCACAACATACAGTGCATCAGAAGGCATTTCTTCTTCATATGATGCAATTTATATAGTCCATTGGTCAGTGTGATTTAAATGACATGAATAGCTCTATCAGGTTCACATGTACACCAAACAAAAGCTACATTGGGATTTACTGCCTTGATAGCATCAGTGACGCTGCAAGCAAAAGAAACTAAGCATACTATCTTCTCAAGAAAATAGCAAGCAGAGCTTCTGAAATATATCACCTGCAGAGAATTTATTAAATGTAGAAATCTCACATACAAGCACACAGTTTAGCACTTACATGGTGGAATATATAACAAAGGCATTCAGGCATAAAGCGAACATTTGAAGCTTCACCCCAGATCAGAAAATACAACCCAACATAAAGAAGTTCTGGTTGCTGTGTGGCGGGCCTGGTGGCACTGCTTGGAATTCTGCAATGCAATGTTGTTTATAGTTAACAAGGTTGTTCATTCTTTGGAACAGATGTGAAACAAACTGGTACATTACTTACTCAATGTTTGACTCCAAATCCAGATAACGGCACCAGGAAATGTAATTTTGAAAAAGTTTCTTCATCAAGTATATCACTGTACTACTTTGTATCTGGAAGTCACAGTGGAAACTCATGAATCCGTTTAACATGATTAAATTAATCGGAACTGGAAATTATAGTCAAACAGGCTTGAACAAGTAATATTTATTTAACATTGGTAAATTAAAAGGAAGTTTAGATGAAACGATTTACCACATGATTGGATCTTTCACCGTGGCGGGCAGTACGCCCTTCTCTCATTTGAATGTTTGCAAGCAGCAAGATCAAATTCTCCTTTTGATTCTCTACATTGTCTTTCTACAACAATGAAAACGATTACAGAGCTTTTGCACACAAAAAATTAAAAAGAATGTGCAAAAATAGAGCCCCGGCAGTCGGCAAATAGCCATCAAAGTTAAGACCCACCAGACTAGTTCTTTACTAGAGCACAGAAGAAATAACAAATGCCAATAAGTAGGTAAAAAATAATTCAATACTCTCTCCGCACCAAAATAAGTGTCTCAGCTTTAATACAACTTTGTACTAAAGTTAATATAAAGTTGAGACACTTATTTTGGGATGGAAGGAGTAGTTAACATGTTTTTTATTTTGTTTGTATCCTCAAGTATAGCACTATTTTTTAGTATGCTTGTATGTTTTCTTTCATGATTTAAGAAAAACACGCTAAAAGGGGTTGATCATCGCTCCTGGATTTGCTGATTCAAGTAGGATTCCACCCCCTCTTGCCAACAAATCGAAATAAGGCTTACTGTCTTTTATTTCTTCTCCTGTAATTTCTATAGTATAGACACCCCCTGATCCCTTTATTTATTTTTTAGTTTGGTCACTCTGGTTGCCTCCAACACATTCTGGATGGGGAGCCTCTCATACCATCTTCAAGGTTCAAGAAAAAAGCGTAATTTGCTCCAAAAAGGCAAAAGCAAAAAGCTCAACATAACCAAATAGTGCATGTTGCCATCACCGTGAGTATTAAATTCCTGAGTCGATGGCACAAAAATTATTCAAATCACTAAACATTTTCCAGCTGGTCTATAGCCTTGACTTGAAACGAATTTTAAGATGGAAAAAATTCATCATGATAAAAAATTTGAATTTTTTTTATAGATTATGTCATGCAAGATTTGGATCAGGTAGGGGGTCTCCAACAACGTGTAGCCTAGCATCACCAACACGATCAGGTCTGACGATTGGATGTGAGCAAAGGTGGGGGAGGTTGGACTGGAAGCGCTGCTCCCGGAGGTGCATAGCACTTAAGCGTGTTACGTTCTAATCTTGTGGTCCATGTAAATAACTTATCCTGGGGCTTGTAAATAACTTTTTCTTCTAGCAATGCATCGAGAAGCACTACTTTTTTGTGCGTTTTTTTAAAGGTAATAGTCTAAGAGTGCATGATGAGTTTAAGTATCGGTGGTTCCGCACCTGAAATCCAAATGTTTGCCTGAGCCAATCAAGCAAATCATGAATAATGTGTCCATCTATTTGTCCAGGCACGGAAGATGAATCCAGTCTTGGGTGAAGAAGCTCTACTGCGGCTTTAATCTGCATTTCTCACAGCACAAGAAATCTGCCATATTAGCCAAAGCAATAATAATCCAAAGGAAAATCAGACGCTTTATGACCAGACCTCGGGAATTTCCATTACTGGATGTGGAGCACTAACGTCCAGGGGTAGAATGTTGTAAGCTTTCTCCTTCTCAACCACTTTAGCATCCTGACCAAACTACAAACCAGTTGCTCCAAGATATTATATTTCAATATGAGGAGATGCAGTATCAAATATTTGTAATTGCTGGATGTAGAACCTCGCTGTGAGCGCTTCCGGATTCCACGGTGCGCATGGGCTCCTCCGTGATCTCCATGGTCGCCCTTCAGCACAGCCGGGCAGGGCGGCACGGTAGTGGCGAGGAAGGGGAGTGGATGTGAGCCGAGCTTCGTAAGAGAGAAGAGGGGAATAAAGATGTTGATGGAGTGTGGATAGGGAGTGCGCTTTGGGGCTATGGATTCCACGGGGACTTGATTTGCCAAATGTGGCTTCTTTTTCTTTTGCTTTTATGTCTGGAGAATTCGTACGACCAAGGAGGGAAGCGAAATTGGTAACACAAAAGGAACGAGGCGTACTGAGTACTGCTGAGTGCTGCTGAGTACTGAGTCGCACCTTTCACTTTTTAAAGGGAAAAATAAAGTCGACATCCCCTGCTGCTGCTGCTGCTGCTCCCTTTTCGCTTTATTTCTTTGATATATGGTATGTGCTTTTTCAGTGTCCGCTTTCACTCTTTGATTCATGTCACGCCTTTTATAGTGGTCTAATAAGCATACCTAGACGGAGTGAGTAGTTAGCTGCGTTCAAAATATATTCCCTCCATCTGGCTGTTTCAGACCCCATTTTTTTTGTTGATGAAATATAGGACCGTAGTCTTAAATTAAATTTCTCTTACAAAGCCACGCGTTGGGAAGTTGAATAAAATAAAGACAATTCCGTATTTGGCCCTTTTATTAAAATTTGCTTCCCTTTTTGGCCCCTTCAACTATTTTCTTTCCTTTTTGACAATTAAACTTCATTTTGTGCCCTATGTGACCCTTCATCCATTTTTCCATCCAATGATGTTAACTGGCACATGCAATGACATCTTTGCCCTTGATGGTACTATGTCACCAGAAAAGAGAAGAGAAGGGGCATGAACGAAAAAAGAAAAAAGGGGAGGTGGAGGTATCTGTGTTGGGAGTTTTTTAAAATTTTGTATGGAAAATTCTGTGCTGGTAGTTAAAACGCAACACAACCTCCCGTACGTGTCCGTATAGGTTTCTTGCTCTTCCATGTTAAAACACAACATAATCAAGCTAGCACACGCAAGCAGCTTGATTGATTTTCAAGTAGCAGAAGTGTACGTGCAAGCTAGCAGGCTGGCAGCTTAATTGATTATGGCCTAACTCTTGCCTAGATGTACGTATGCTACTAGCTTCTGCTCGATCGATCTGATCGTCTCTCGGAACGTAGCGACTTCTCCACTTGGAAGGAACGCGAAACAAATAGATGGATTGCAACAGGCTATCTGGTGCAACTCGTCGGCCGGAGAGTACATACATACGTGCACGGCTATGGTGCACGTACTGATACACTAGTAGAAAATAGGGCTATGGTCCAGGCCGACTCAGCCCATTAGTCCCGGTTCAGTGTAGAACCGGGACCAATGTGGGCATTGGTCCCGGTTCGTGAGCCCAGGGGGCCGGCCGGGCCACGTGGGCCATTGGTCCCGATTCGTCTGGACTTTTTGGTCCCGGTTGGTGGGACGAACCGGGACCAATGAGCCTCGCTCCTGGCCCACCACCATTGGTCCCGGTTAGTGGCTTGAACCGGGACCACAGGCTTCCCTTTAGTCCCGGTTCATGCCACCAACCGGGACCAATGAGGTGCCTATATATATCCCCTCGC
>NW_024117717.1:0-19913 GCF_003073215.2 Triticum urartu | reverse complement strand
CACCACCACGCTGTTGTGCTGCTGCTGGATGGATTCTTCCTCAACCTCTCCCTCTCTCCTTGCTGGATCAAGTCATGGGAGACGTCACCGGGCTATACGTGTGTTGAACGCGGAGGTGCCGTCCGTTCGGCACTAGGATCTCCGGTGATTTGGATCATGACGAGTACGACTCCTTCAACCCCGTTCTCTTGAACGCTTCCGCTTAGCGATCTACAAGGGTATGTAGATGCACTCTCCTTCCCCTCGTTGCTGGTTTCTCCATAGATAGATCTTGGTGACACGTAGGAAAATTTTGAATTTCTGCTACGTTCCCCAACATCTCAGCCTCCCTAACGAGACGTACAGTTGTCACAGCAACTGGAACTAGTCCAACAAATCCTTGTCCTCGCCACGCAACTGGTTCTATCCTTTACCTCTCTTTACTTACAGTTTGTCTTCGTGAAGTCATTGCCTGCTTGCATAATCTGATTGACTTCATTGTGTGGAGGCTGTTGTTGTTTGGCTTCATACTATCTTCCATCCTGATCCATACTACCTAGCTGCTGATAGTCTTCGTGCTTTCACTTTATTGCTTACTTGACTATGGCTTGTCTCGTGTAGTCTACCTTTCGCTGCATATAAATAGGTTCATTTCTACTGTTTGTCTTCAAAACCCCCGTGTTTTGAAGACTTTCATAAAAATCGCCTATTCATCCTCTTCTAGTAGATAACTAGCACTTTCAGATTTTTATATACAAGGGCATTTTCGACATGTTGGATGAGTGGAAATGTATACACAAAAGAACTATACAATATGTGAGTAAATTACACTATAGTGTGAAAGTTACACTACTATATGCTTATTCTTTGCATATTAAAAAATCAAACTCGGTGCAAAGTTGTGCGCGAGTTTAATCAATCTTAGTGCAAAGTTGTGTGCACGTTTTTTAATTTGTTTATCTGAAAAGGGTAATACCAATGTCACTAATTCATTCTTCCTTATAGAACTCCATTATTTTGGTTTAGTTTTATTTTTTAGTTCATTCTCTTCTTACTTAAGGGTAAACCAACGCCACTAGTTCATTTCTCCTTAGGAAAATTATTCTTTGTAAATTTTCGCAATTATATGCTTATTCTTGCATATTATCAAAACACAATTTATGTGTAAATTATGTGCTAATTTATCATTATCATTTTTATTTTTTAAATTATATTTCCTCCTAAAGGATAATACCAGTGTCAATAATTCATTATTCCTTAAAAAGCTTCATTATTTTGTTTTTATTAGTTTATATTTCATTTTCTTTCTTATTTAAGGATAATATCAATGCCACTAATTTATACCTTCTATTCTAAAATTCCACTACCGTATGCTTATTCTGGCAATAAGCACAATTTCTACGTATTATGTGCAAAACAAATTATTCGTTTTTATTTTCTTTCTTCCTAAAGAGTAATGCCAATGTCACTAATTCATTCTTTCTTAGGAAACTTCATTATTTTGGTTCTATTTCAGTTTTACTTCATTTTCTTTCTTCCTTAAGGTTAACACAAATTCATTCCTTTTGACAACTTCCTTTTGCGAAAATTTCACTATTATATTTTTTTCTTGCATGTGATAAAAATAAAAAATTCTGTGTAAATTGTGTGCAAATGTTGTCATTGTTTGTTTATTTTTTATTTTCTTCTTCTTACAAGGTAATAGCAACGAGACTAATTTATTTTCCTAAAACAACTACAATTTTTTGATTTTGTTTTCAAGTTTTATTTCATTTTCTTTCTTCTTTAAGGGTAAAATACCAATGTCACTAATTAATTTTTTTGGAGGAAGCTTTTATTTTAAAGGTCCACAATTATATGCTTATTCTTATATATTATGGAAAGACGCACTTTTTATGTAAACTACTCACTCCGTCTCATAATATAAGAACGTTTTTGACACTAGTGTAGTGTTAAAAACGTTCTTATATTTTGGGACAGAGGGAGTAGATGATACCCCGCACGTTGTTGCGGGAATATTATGCAACACACTTCAGTGTGATTCATTGTACGAAACATGAATATTTGAAGCAATAACATAAAAGGCTAAAACTAAAAATACATATAATTTATTATCTTTGATTACTATATAAATGTAAAATGTATAAATAGCACAATAGAATGAAAATTCTCATGTCCGTTTGCTTGTTGAGATGTGTCTTTTTTCATGCATATTTCACGATCAAGTGGCATGCTTGAATGTTAAAAGACATATGGTAGTGGGGGTGGGCCTTTTTCTCATGCATGTTGTGTGATGATGTGGCATGCTTGCATGTTGAGAGAAATAGTTAGTGGGGGCTAGCTATTTAGATATAGAAGATTTTGTCAATATTTATTTCATTATTTTCTTTGATTTATCTTCATAAAGGATAATACCAATGTTACTAATTCAATTTTTCTTAGAAAACGTCATTATTTTAGTTTTGTTTAGTTCTCATTTCATTTTCTTCATTAGAAAACTACACATATTATAGCCCTGCCCATGCCTTTGATCATCATCACGATGTGAAAGATTAATTGAACAATAACTTTGTATATACACATACTTCGTACCGTAATTAAGTTTCATTAAATGATCAGTCAAAACTTAGACACAGAAGATATATCTATGAATTTCAACACTTGCGTGTAGTTTCTAAGATCTGCTCAACAAAATAGATAAACTTGTGTGTACATCTTTTGCCTCTGTTTCAACAAACAAAAAAAGAACGATAGTAATGTGTGAACGTCACACGTTAGGTGGAAAGACACCATGTCCTTCGTCTTCCTCCAAGTGCTCTCATGCCCAATGTATCCCCCCATCCCCCAATGGCAACTTGCTACCTTCCATCTCCCTCACCACCACCAGTCCACCACCTCTCTTGCTCAATGCAGTGTGCTCCCTTTCACGCGTATGACGTTTTTCCAAAACCATCAGGAATTTCAGGATGCTAATTGACCTCCTTCCATCTTTTGCTTGTCATCGCCGGTCAAAATAAAAGAAAGCTCCTTTTATAGCGGGTGTGGCTGGAAACGAGTCGAGTTCGAGCGAGTTGCAGTTGGCTCAGCTCAACTCATGTTAAAATTCGAGCGGGCTCAAACTGAGTGAAGCTGAAGATCGAGCTCTAGAACATGACTCGTGCTCAGCTTGTAACGATCTTCAGTTAGTTTCGAGCTAAATGAGACGATAAAAATTATAAATATATGATGGTTAATCCAACTAGATAAGGACACAACACGACACAGTTTTGTATGGCAAGAGCCCATCTTGGTTTTTTGGGCGAACTAGCAATAGATGGTGGTCCTCGTGGACGAAAAACAAGAAAATGAAGGTGCATATGCTGGGAAAGTTTTGTCTAAAACAACAGGAAATTTAAGACGTAGTCGACCACGTACCATAATTAAATTTAGATCTTCTCTACACTTAATTAAGCTTTCATATTTGCTGGTAAATAAAATGAAGAAAAATCACGCACATCATATATGGTAGTAACAAATTATATTATTTCCATTTAATATATGGCGTGATCATTTAACATAATGATATTATGTCGAACTATCGAGATAAAATCGAGCGAGCCAGTATTGGACCAAGATCGGCACGTTTCTCGGTCGAGCTACATAAAGTGTTCAAACTCAACTTATTTCTTTTCGAGTCGATCTCGAGTCGAGCCAAAAAACGAGTCAATCTCGAGCGGCTCACGAGTCTCGAGCTTTTCTTGCAGCCTTAGATGCGCTAGCTCGTATATGTTTTTTTGGAGCTTGGAACACCTTGCATTCCATAAGATTACGGTGGGCCAGCCAGATCGGCGGCCACGACACGGGTTACAACGCTGGGGAAACCTGACGGCACGACTTCTATTTTTAGCAGAGAAGCTCATTTTTTTAGGGGTAAATAGCCTTTTATTGATTAAATTCCACAGAGTGTGGGATGCAAGCTGGGTTATGTGGCTGGCCAAGCCACACATGACGCCCCTGAGCTAAGATAAGAGCAAACTTA
Organism: Triticum urartu; assembly: GCF_003073215.2. NCBI lineage: Eukaryota > Viridiplantae > Streptophyta > Magnoliopsida > Poales > Poaceae > Triticum > Triticum urartu. The sequence continues at coordinate 15,916 of NW_024117717.1, read as the reverse complement.
GCTAGTTTATGAGCTTCAAAATTAACTACTCGACTTTCAAAAATAAAGCTACAATTAAAAGCAGCCGATCTGGCCTGAATTTCGCTGATGACGGCTCCATATGCACCCTGACTGCCCTTCAAGATATCATTGACCACCTGTTTTGAATCTGATGATATAACCAGATTATGAACTTGGAGATCTTGTGCCAATGAGATAGCTTCCCGGCAGGCTATAGCCTCCATGGTTGCGGGATCATACATCCCGTCTATTACCAAAGCCGCACTTCCAAGGTATATACCAGTGCTGTCCCGGCAAACAGCAGCCGCGGATCCCTTTCTCTGCGCCAGGATCCCTGCATCTACGTGTATCTTCATAAAACCCGCCGGTGGTGCAGCCGGCCTTCTAGCAGGTGTAGCCCCGCTTCTTGCCATCTGAATCTGGGTCGTGGCTGCTTTGTCCCTTACCAATTCCAAGCCCCTGATAAAGCGAGTGATAATTTCCTTTATTGCATGTGGGGTTTGAAAGATCGCTTCATGGATAGCTTTCCGCCTAGCAGTCCATATGGCCCAGAGCGTCACCGCCATCAACACGAACTTGTCATGCGGTATCTTCTCCATTAGTGCAAACAACCAATTCTTTGCCCCCAGTTCAGATGCGGTTGCCACCTCGAAGCCCAGTTCTTCCTCCATAAGTGCCCAAGTGCATCGGGCAAATGTGCACTCTAAAAGCGAGTGTTTCCATGAATCCGGCGCCCCACACAACCCACATGAGCTTGTATCCGACATATGTCTGTGTGCTCGAACATCTTCTGTCGGCAAAGATTGTTTAGATAATCTCCATAGGAACATGCGGATTTTGGCAGGCACTTGAGTCTTCCATAATGCTTTCCACGATCCCTCTTCAGCATTGAGGCTCGATGATCCCGCACCTCCCTCCAGCCAGGCCTCTGCTCCAGCCAGGCCTCTCTTCGTTGTCTCGTAGAGACTAGCATACGATATGCAGATTTTACGGAAAAGATGCCATTCCTCTCATGTGCCCAGCTCCAAAAATCTGGAATATTCATTGTGCATATAGGAATATTAGCTATGATCTTAGCATCAAAAGGCAAGAAAACAGTCTGGAGCATATGTTTGTCCCACGTGGCCGTGGTAGTGTCAATCAGCTCTGAAACTAGTGTTGGAGGGTTCGGGTGTATACACCCACATGGTCTCATCATCTCTTCTCTTGGGATCCAGTTATCCTCCCATATGTGTGTAGTCTGGCCGTCTCCAACTCTCCTTATAAGGCCTTGCTTTAAGATATCCCTTCCCTCGATGATGGCTCTCCACACTTGGCTTGGGTGACCCCTAGCGTGGCTTGTAATGTAGATGAGTTTGGGAAGTAAATTCCTTTAAGCACACGTGCAGCCAGAGAGTCAGGATTTTGAAGCAGCCGCCACGCCTGACGAGCTAGCATAGCCAAGTTAAAAAGCTCAAAATCTTTGAAACCTAAGCCACCCATTCCTTTTGGCTGTGTCATAGCTTTCCAAGAGACCCAGTGTGGTTTATGATGTCTGTCTTTGCTCCCCCACCAGAATTTCCGAATCAACATGTTTAGGTGCTCACATAAGCCCCTAGGAAGTTTGAAGCATGACATTGAAAAGACTGGCACTGCTTGGGCAACCAATTTCACCAATACTTCCTTACCCGCCGAAGACATTGTCCTCTCAATCTAGCCCTGTATCTTACTCCACAAACGATCTTTGAGGTATTTAAAAGCACCATTTTTGGAGGTTCCAATGTCTGATGGCGTGCCCAAATTTTTTTCATTCAGTGTTTCATTTGGTGTATTCAATAGGTTCTTTACCTCATTTCTAGTGCTCTTTGGCACTCCCTTGCTGAAGAACACCGAAGACTTGGTTGTATTGACACGTTGCCCTGTGGCTAGGCAATAAGTTTCCAAAACCTGGTTGACCTCAGTAGCTCCCCCACTATTCGCCTTGATAAACAACAGTCTGTCATCTGCAAACAAGAGGTGGTTTACTTGCGGCGCTAACGGTGCCACTTGTACCCCCCCAAGTTTGGTGACTCACTTCTGGATTTTAACATGCACAAAAGGCCCTCTGCTGCTAACAAGAACAAGTATGGAGATATTGGGTCCCCCTGTCGGATTCCTCGTGAAGGGTTGAACTCTTGAATCTTCCTTCCATTAAACATAACTAAGAATTTTACAGAGCTTACCATACCCATGACGATGTTCACCCATGTTTGTGTGAAGCCCAACTTAAGCATTATGGCCCTCAGATATGCCCATTCAACTCTGTCGTAAGCTTTCATCATATCAAGCTTTAAAGCACAGGTTTGATATTTCTTTGCCTTATTGCGCTTCATGAAGTGTAGGCACTTGTACGCAGTTATGATATTGTCAGTGATAAATCTACTTGGCACAAAGGCTGACTGTTCCTGGGATATGATGTCAGGCAAGATAACCTTTAATCTGTTCGATATAACCTTTGAGGCAATTTTATAGAGCACATTACACATGCTAATCGGGCGGAACTGTGATAACAGTGTTGGATTTTTTACCTTGGGAATTAGAGCTAGAACTGTCTCGTTGATGCATTCAGCAGATTCTGCCCCCTCCACTATTCTCAATACCACCTTGGTCACGTCCGTGCCACACACGTCCTAATGGCGTTGGAAGAAATGCGCCGGAAACCCGTCAGGCCCCGGGGCCTTGATAGGGAACATCTGGAAAAGGGCCTTTTTCACTTCATCCTGGCTATATGAGGCATTGAGCATGTCATTCATTTCAGGTGTAACTTTAACTGGTACCGTGTCAATTACCCGGTCCATGTTCTGCACCCCCTCAGACGTGTATAAGTTTTTGTAGAACTCTGTAGTCATCTCCTCCATCTCTACTACATTTTTTGTCAATTGACCATCTGGTTTCTGCAACATTTTTATTTTATTTTTCCTCCTTCTGGGGCTTGCTCTCAAATGGAAAAAGTATGTGTTTTTATCTCCGTGAACGAGCCAATCCAATCGTGCCCGCTGCCGCCAGAGGATCTCCTCGCGATGATAGAGTTCAATCAGTCTGTCACATACCTTGATTTCCTCCCGACTTGGGCCAGAGCGCCCATTGGCAGAGCGCAGCACCTGAAGTGCGTTGTTTAAATAATGAATCTCTGACCGCACTGATCCAAAGTGTTCTCTGTCCCATCTGGTAAGGTCGCCCGCCAGCTCGCCTAGTTTTCCGCGTAGCAAATCCACTGTGTCGCCCGCCTGTTCTGCTCATCTGCTGCTGACCACAGTAAAAAGATTCTCATCCCTCTCCCACATAGTCTCATATTTAAAAGATCTGGCCCCACTGCTGCATGCATGCACGTCACGTAGCTGGAGGAGGATAGGCATGTGGTCTGACCCGGCTGCTGTTTTGTGCTCAAGCTTGGTGGCCGGGAAGTTGAGGAGCCATTCATTGTTTGCAACACATCTATCCAGCCTAACCCTTGTATAAGTACCTCCTGCTACTCTTTTCTCAAAGGTCCAATTCAAGCCTGTGTAACCAATATCAGAAAGGACGCATGTATCCAATGCATCCATCTGGGCTTGACTCCTATTGCCGATTCCATCATGTTCATGACCATGCAGTACCTCATTAAAATCTCCCATCACGGCCCATGGCCTACTGTGAGAACCTGCAATACCACAGAGCATATCCCAAGTTTTGTATCTCTCCGGGACCTGAGCCTCCCCATAGACAAAAGTAACCCTTACTGGAGTTTCAACAAGCTCATCAATCAAAGTGTCAATGTGGTATTTCGAATAGCCAACAACTTCCAACTTTATTTCATCATTCCAAAAAATACCTAGTCCACCACTCCTACCAGAGCTAGTAACTGCATAACTTTTATTGAAACCGAGTGTGTCTACTAAGTTTTCTACTCTCGTACCCTCTATTTGAGTTTCTAAGATACAAAGTATAGAGGGGGCAAACTGCCTCGTTACGTTAGTTCACGAAGCTCTTTGCCTGTCGCGGGATTGCCAGCCCCGCGGCAGTTCCAGGATAAGATACTCATTGCGCTAGGCGCGACCCACTGAGGGGGCCCGCCAAAAGCGCGTCATTGATTTTTGAAACTGTGCTCTTAACCAGAGCATTGTCAGGGGTTGCTGGACTCGGCTTGTTCCTCTTGGGTTCCTGCTTCGGTGGTGGGCTCTGTGGGGTCTCAAGTGGCGGTAGCAAGGGTGGCATCACCCTTGAGGTCGAGGATGATGGGACGGTCCCCGAACCTTTCAGCTCAGCAGTAGTCACACCCCTCTTTCTGTTCCTGTCTGCTTCCTCCATTGTAACGTCAAAGGCCCTGTTATCTCGCCCCTCGTGCTCCTCTTGCTCTGAAGGGTCGTGTTGTGAAGAACCACGCCCACGGCCCCTTCCTGATCTGCCTCTTTCGCGTCCTCCCCTTTCTCCTGAGCCTTCACCCGGGCCTCTGCCTGGTCCCCTGAACCAGGTTGCTCGGAGATCTTTGAACACAAGAGCTTTTGGGGGGTGCACCCCATCTCCACATTCCTTGAAAGTATGTCCAAGATTTCCACAGACTGCGCACCAATCTGGCAGCCTTTCATATCTCACACGGAAGATGACCCTCTCCACGGTGTCCTTCTTGCGTATAACCAACGACACTGCGTTTTTGAGGGGCTTTGTGACATCTAGCTTGATCCTGACGTGGACGAAATTTCCTTCAAAATTTTGGGATTTTGGTTCAGCATAGATAAAATCACCAACTGTAGCCGACAGCGCCTTGACCTTAGGGAAAAAACCGTCTGGTAGGTCATGGATCTGAAGCCATATATCTATCTTGTTTAGCTCGATCAACGAGGGCTTCGTGAATCCATCATACGGAGCCATGATCACGGCTTTCCCTTTGTATTGCCATGGACCTTCCTCCGTCACCCGTTCCCAGTCTCCAAGATAGAAAACTGCATTGTATAGAGATTGTCCTCAAGCGGCCTGATCTTCACCTCCCGGGCCAAGTCCCAAGCCACACGCATGTTCTTATAGAACCAATACTGACTATAGGGTTTATCTGTGTGAACCCTAGCCAGCGCCATCCACCGGGTTGCCTCCCGTGGCAGTTCATCCTCTTCGATGACAACATCCTGCAGATCATCCTCTTTCAGCCCCAATTCCGCCATCAGTTCTTCCAGATCGGAAGTTGCCACCGATCCCGTTGGAGTCGTCGCCATTGATTCCTCTTACGCGTGGGTTTCTGTCCGCGGGCGGTATAGACCCTAGCAAAACCCCACCCGCGTCGCGCCCCGAGACCCTTGCGAGCCTTGGCCGCCGGCACGGCGAGGGGGAGCAGGGGAGATGCGTTCTTTACGGGGGGAGGGAAACGCCGCCGCCGAGAGGATAGGTAAAACCCTAACGAGGGGGGAAATTTTTGATAGCAGAGAAGCTCGTATGCTGGTAATGTTCGCTGGGTAGAAAAATTGGAAGGAGAGCAGGCCCCCAGCCCCCAAGCCCAGTTTACTCCAAACAATACGCCGACCCAGCCCGCCAAGAGTCCAGCTCGACCATCTCTTCAGAAAAAAAAAATCCTATCATAAAAAAACCCTTCCGAACCCCAAACCCTAACCCTCTCCGCCTCAATCTACAGTCCTTCCGCCCTCCCCCTCCGCCCTGCACGCCGCACGCCGTCGCTCCCTCCACGCCTTCCGCCGCTCAACGCCTCCCTTCTCCGCTAGATCCGAGGCTACTCCGCTCCGCCGGCGCGACTCAAGGCAAGGTAAAGTCGACCTGATCGAATTTCTCTCCTAGTTAGCATTGCATCCCGGCGGCCAGCGCTCTCGACGCCGCCGCCTTGTTGCGCGCCATCCCGCCGCCGTGGCCTAGCCCTAGCCGCCTACGAGAGGACGGGCGCCACCCCGACTCCGTGGGATGTCAAGACTCTATGCTTAGCCGACGTATCGTGTTTTGGTCGCGCCCCCTTGCGATTCCTCAATCCAGTTGGTTTATGTTTAGGTTAAACCGTATAGTTATAGGTCTAGCTCTATGCTCATCGACGCGAACTTAGTTGTCTTGTTTAACTGCTTCTGATGAGCTATTGTTTGTCTTGAGGTTGATTATCCATCTGAATCAGTCCCTAAGCATGGTTCTTCTATTCAGTTAGAGTCAATTATGTGTTATGAGGATACAAGTTATTCGTTCTGCTAGCCTGTGGTTCAGATATACTCCGTGTGATTTCTTCTATAGTTTGTTCTGATTATAATTATAATTCTTTCTCTGCCTGTATTATTTTTGCAGAGCTTTGAATCTAGTTGAAGGAAAACAAACAGACAACAGCCATGGCGTCTCGTTTTTGGGGACAGGTACTTAGTCGCTGACTCCAATTCTTTGGTGCAGTAACTAATATGTATAAATTTCATCCTCGTCAAATGCATTAATACCTTTTATCTTTGTTCTGTTCTACCCAATATCAGGGAGACAGCGACTCCGAGGAGGAGGTGGACGATATTGAGTCAGAACAAGGGAGTGATAGTGAAAAATCAGAAGCTGGTGATGGGGGTCGTGATGTGTCCAAGAACCGCTATTTGAATTCAGATGACAGTGACGACTCTGATACTGAGAGTCATCGTGTGATTCGCTCGTTGAAGGACAAGCGCAATGATGAGATGAAAGCTACTGCCGACCAGATGCGCAATGCAATGAAGATCAATGACTGTATTAGCTTGCAAGAGAGTTTTGACAAGCTCAATAAGCAGCTTGAGAAGGTTGTTCGTGTCAACGAATCTACCAAAATTCCAAATAGGTACATCACAGCTATTGTATTACTGGAGGACTTCCTTGCTGAGGCCCTTGCAAACAAGGAAGCCAAGGTGAAGATGAGCAGCAGCAACGCCAGGGCACTCGTTGCAGTGAAACAAAAACTTAGGAAGAACAATAAGCAGTATGAAGACCTGATCCAGAAGTGCAGAGATAATCCAGAGAGTTTTGAAGATGACATTGCAGATGAAAAGGTTTTGGATGATGATAGTGGTGATAATGGTAGTGACGTAGATATTGTGGATCCTGAACCAGATCGAGATGACAGTAGCGATGACAATAAGGGTAATCTGGGTGGAGCCTGGGAAAAGAAGTTGAGCAAGAAAGATAAGATTATGGACAAACAGTTCTTGAAAGACCCCAGTGAGATTACATGGGATATTGTTGATAAAAAGCTTAAGGAGATTGTGGCGTTGAGAGGTAAGAAGGGCACTGGGAGAATTGAGCGTGTGGAGCAGCTAACATTTTTGACTCGTGTGGCAAAAACCCCTGCCCAGAAGCTTGAAATTCTTTTTCATGTGATTTCTGCTCAGTTTGATGTCAATCCTAGCTTACTTGGTCATATGCCGATCAACGTGTGGAAGAAGTGTGTTGATAATATGCTTCTTGTGCTTGATATACTGCAACAATATCCTAATATTGTTGTAGACACCTCAGTGGAGTCTGATGAGAAGGAAACTCAGAAGGGTGCTGACTACGATGGAACGATCCATGTTACAGGTGACCTCGTTGCGTTTCTGGAGAGAATTGACTCTGAATTTTTCAAGAGCTTACAGTGCAGCGATCCATATACAAAAGATTATGTTCAGAGGCTTAGAGATGAACCCATGTTTTTGGTGGTTGCACAGAATGTCCAAGATTACCAAGAAAGGGTTCAGAACTTTAAGGCTGCTGCAAAGGTTGCATTGCGTCGTGTTGAACTAGTCTACTACAAACCTCAAGAAGTGTATGATGCAATGAGGAAACTGGCTGAGCAGACCGAACTTAGCATGGATGATGGAGATACTGAGGCTGGTGAGGAGCATCAAGAAACTGATGACAATAGGGGACCGCCACCATTTGTTGTGATTCCAGAGGTTGTGCCTAGGAAGCCTACTTTCCCACCAAGCAACAGAGCTTTGATGGATGATCTGATGTCTCTGATTTACAAGTATGGAGATGAAAGGACCAAAGCCCGAGCAATGCTGTGTCAGATATATCACTATGCAATCTCTGATGAATTTTCAGTGGCTCGTGACCTGATCTTAATGAGTCGTTTACAAGATGGGGTTCAACTTATGGACATATCATCACAGATTTTATACAACAGGGTCATGGCCCAACTGGGGTTATGTGCTTTCAGGGCTGGTTATATTGCTGAAGCTCATGGTTGCCTGTCTGAGCTATATTCATTTGGGAGAGTGAAAGAGTTGCTTGCGCAAGGGGTACAGCAGAGCCGATACCATGACAAAACTCCTGAACAGGTGAACTTCCTACCCCCAGAACACGCACTTTCTTTGTCCCTTATTTGGGTAGCCACACACTGGTCAGTATGTTGTCACCTAGTCCTACATAAAACATTCATAGTTGGAAAAGTGCCACCATTGAGTTATTTCTGTACCAGAACAAGTCTGTTTACAGAATTCCTCGATAGACTTTCTATTCGTGCATTTATTTGTTATTTCATTACTTGCTATTCGTTCTTTTTGAATTTTCAAATACTTGAATCCTGATTTTACACGAAATAACTCTGATGTTTCATCCATATTGAAAAGATTATCAACTCTTATTCTAAGTATCTTGATAACTGATATATCCGCTCCAATTCTTGCGTTTAGCTACAGGATTTAATATATAAAGCTGTGCTGAGAAGATATTTCTATGTACCAATATTTTTTGAACACTATGTAGTTACTTTTGCGCTAGTGATCATCACTTCTCACACTATCGTTACTCTTATTCTTGCAGGAAAGACTTGAGAGGAGAAGGATGATGCCTTACCATATGCATATAAATCTTGAACTTTTGGAAGCCACACACTTGGTTTGTGCTATGCTAATTGAGGTCCCCAACATGGCTGCCAGTGCTTTTGATAAGCGAAGGCCTATGAGCAAAACATTCCGCAGGCTTCTTGAAATTAGTGAGAGGCAGACTTTTGTTGGTCCTCCGGAGACTGTGAGGGACCATGTATTGGCTGCCACAAGAGCCCTCACTAAGGGTGACTACGAGAAGGCTTTCAGTGTCATCAGTTCACTCGATACCTGGAAGCTTTTGAGGAACAAGGAACATATTCTTGAAATGCTGAAGCTTAAGATCAAGGAAGAGGCTCTCAGAACATATCTGTTTTCTTACTCGTCTTGCTACGAGTCCCTGAGCCTTGACCAGCTCACTACAATGTTTGACCTCAGTGAGAAACAGGCTCACAGCATTGTTAGCAAGATGATGATGCATGAGGAGCTTCATGCAAGCTGGGACCAACCAACGAATTGCATCATTTTCCAGAACGTGGATCAAACTAGGCTGCAGGGACTACTCTTCCAGATGGCGGATAGGCTCTCTGTCCTTGTGGAGAGCAACGAGAGGGCGTATGAGGCTAGGACTGGTGGCGCCCTTGAGGGTGCACTGCCCAGGCGCAGGGGTGGTGATGGTCAAGACTCGTACGGTTTGGGCAAGTGGCAGGAGAACTTTGTATCATCACAAGGGCGGCGAGGCGGTGGGAGGTCAGGCTATGCCGGGCGAACCGGAGGTTCTGGACGTGGTGGTGGTTACCAAAACGACAGGAGTGGCCAGGGATCCCGTGGAGGCTATGGTGGTGGCGGTTCACGGTTCCACGATGGAAGAGCCCGCACGCAGTCTGGTATGCCATCTAGAGGGGATAGGGGTGCACGCTTGGTGAGCCTGAGCAGGTAGAGATTAGAAGGAACATACATACAGTAGACATATCAAGGCACATCAAGTTTTGAAGCACTCCATTAGAGAAAGTTTTGAAGCACTTCATTATTATTAGGAAAAAGAAGATTTGAAGCACCAGTTTTCTTCCATAGTTTAGAAATCGTTGACCGTTCTGAACCTAGACAATCCGTTTGCTATATTTTCTTGGTAGCTTTTGATCTGAATCTGCCAGGAAACTCAAACTGAGTTATCCGGTTTGTATTGTGGGAGCAAGGACCATGTGCACACTCCTGCATTTGACAAAAAGGTTTAGACTATGCAGTGTTAGCTTTTTGTTTGATATTTGTGTTGTGTTGTGGCTGATTTTGTTCGTGATTTTTGTTGGATTTCCTAGGTGTGACGGTGAAGAGAGACCCTGACTGTGTTGCTTTATATATACACAAATCAGACCTTGGTCTTTAATCCTCTGCGTGGATGTAGGTCGATTTCTGACTTTCGGCTGTAAAAGGGTGCTACTTACGTCACCCGGCGGCCGCCAGTTAGACTTGGTTGGGTTCTCGACCAGAGCCGTGGATGGGCTGCCTGGTTCGGGTCGCCATACGCGGGGAGTCTATGAACAGTTTGGTGTCCATGGTAGTGCACGCCTATCCTGGGCTCCTTTGTTCTGTTGGTGCCCTGTGAGAGGAAATGCTTGCCTGGCCTGTCCGTTCCTAGCAATGCAGTTATAAAATGTTCCCTAGAAAAAACTAGTTGTAAAATGCATGCCGTCCTTTTTCACCGAGAGCTGCAGCAGCTGCTGCTGCCGCCTGGCACTGATCAAGAGCCATCAATAGTATTAATAAGCAATGAAAAATATAGTAACAGAAAAACAATTTGTGGTTGAATGATTATGAGGGTGGCTCAGTATCTTCGCTGGGTGCCATCATTTTATTCTCGCCTTGTAAGCCGAGTACCTGATAATTGACACTCGGCTTACAACTCCTAAGCCGAAACATACTAAGCCGTGTACACTACGCGCAAGTAACACTCACTTCGCCGTGGTTAAAATGGCCTTTACCGTATATTTTTCTTACACGGCTTCATTTATTTTTCCTGTAGAGCCTGCATATTAGGGGAGCAATTTTGACATGACGTTTTGTGTACTGCATTGGCTATGCTAATGCAACTATACGATGTTTGGTTGCATACGCTGGACATAATTAGAGTTAACAGCTACACATAACAGACAATTACACTAGAGTGTCTCACTGATAGATCGTGGGGGAGGGGGGGGGGTGAATAGGCGATTTAAAACAACTATGGGTTAAGCTTGAACAAATGCGAAATAAAACTATCGTTTAGTTTGTCAAGCATAAAACCTAAATAAAATAGGCTCACCTATGTGCACCAACACTTATGCTAAGCAAGATAAACAACTGAATGATAGGAAGATATATAATATTAAATACTATGGCTAACACAAAGTAAAGTGCATAAGTAAAGAGCTCGGGTAAGAGATAGGCGAGGCACGCGGAGACGACGATGATCCCGAAGTTCACACCCTTGTGGATGCTAATCTTCGTTTGGAGCGGTATGGAGGCACGATGCTCCACCAAATGCCACTAGGGCCACTGTAATCTCCTGACGCCCTCGCACAATGCAAGATGTCGTGATTCCACTAAAGGAACCTTGAGGGTGGTCATAGAACTTGTACAATTGGTACAATTGGCAATCCTTAGGGGCCGTCACCGAACCCGTACAAATTATTCGGGGCAATCTCCAAAACCTATTTGGGGGCCCCGAAGCTTGGCTGGAGTTTTACACCACAATGGTTGAGCTCCAAGACACCACCAACCGTCTAGGGCGCCCAAGTTCCTCACTCTCAAGCCGATGCAACTAATGAATGACAAGAACACACGAAGTGCTCAAGTTCCTCACTCTCAAATCCCACCAAAGCAACAAAAGTTGTGGAGGAATTTGAGAGGAAGAACAAGGAGAACACAAAAGAACTCCAAGATCTAGATCCACAAGGTTCCCCTCACTAAGAGGAGAGATGGACTGGTGGAGAACGTAGATCTAGATCTCCTCTCTCTTTTTCCTCAAAAAGATGCAAGATCCATGAGAGGAATGGAGAGAAGGCAAAGCTTTTGGAGGTTAACAATGGAGGAGAAAGCTTGCCAAAAGTCATTAGAGGCAATGGGGAAGAAGACCCCTTTTTATAGTGGGGGCTTGAATCCAACCGTTAAGTGCACTGGTCGTGCGCAAGCGGTATTACCGCTCAGGGGAGCGGTACTAGCGCCTAGAGCGATAGTTCTAGCCGTAGACGGTGAGTACAACTAGTACTAGAGCGGTACTACCACTAAATGTCACTGGGTACAGAGGAACCAGATGTACTGGAGCGGTGGTAGAGTGGAAGTACCGCATAGCGCGGTACTACCGTGCTACAACCGTGCCACTTTCGTTTATAAAATACAGATCACCAGAAGCCATTTCCGAAGCGGTAGTAGGAGCAGCACTGATCCGCGGAAGTACCACCTAAGCGGTACTACCATGGACCAGAGTAGTACTACCGCCTGGGTGCTTAAAAAATTACTCAGGCAAACAATTGGATGCAAGTAAGACCAAAACTGCCATAACTTCTGCAAATGAACTCCGAAATCAGCAAACTCAAGCTTGTTGGTTAGATGACAAAAGTATTATCCAACAAGAACTGAATATATTATGAACTAGCAATGGAGAATAGATGCCAATAGGATATGGTATAGAACCTTCCCGAAATATGATCCGACAAAAACTCCAACATAAAAAACACAATAGAAGATGCATATAAGATCCATTTTTTTTATGAATTTGAGCTTGTCATGAAGAAAACCACAAGACCCAAAACTCACAAGGAGAAGAGCCAAAGAAGAACCAAGAAATATGATGCCAAAGATGCAATGCTTTGAGTTCTCTCCGAATGATACGATCAAGTTACTTACTACAGAGCCCCCTTCATAGTACGATTATCGATCCTATAACCCAGTCTCCCAACTAACACCATAAGATCGGTAAAGAGAAAATCTATCAAGGACAAACATTTGCCTTGCGCATAGCCCACTTGTGCTAGATGATGACGATCACCACCTTTCTTCATTGTGCTGGCTTGATGAAGACTAGTAGATTGCTCCCCCACCCTCCACTATGGGTGAGCCTCTCTTCGCACATGTTCACATGTCCATTGTCACCACAATGGACGCCAAGCTTCAAGAATGTAATCTCTTCGTGATACTCCACTTGAACTTGCACACCACAACCTTGATGACGATCACCACTTGATGTCATCCTCCATGGGTTATAAGAGATCTTCCTTTTGATGCAAGACCATGGAAACATACCTAACACCACAAAAACTCTCACATAGACCATGGGTGAGTACACAAAGTGTAATAGATAATGCTTACCATACCATAGGGTCACTTGATCTCATTCGATACATCTTCTACGCTTAGTGTGTTGATCAACTTGAATCACTCTTTTTACTTAGTCTTGGTCAACCTTGCATCTTATCTTATCTCTTCATAAAGATGATACCTAGAAGGTAAACATGCATGTTCATACAATCTTCTTATTCAAGACATGCTTGCAATAGGCTCAACTCTCACATGACCAATCTTGATAACTCCTTGAATAACACATTGGTCAACATATGGTCTTCAAGCAATGCCTATGGACAAACCTTAAAGTATAACTCAAAGCAACCATTAGTCCATAGGGATTGTCATCCATTACCAAAACCAAACATGGGGGCATCATGTTGTTTTTGAAGGAAATATGCCCTAGAGGCAATAATAAAGTTGTTATTTTATATTTCCTTATATCATGATAAATGTTTATTATTCATGCTAGAATTGTATTAACCGGAAACTTGATACATGTGTGGATACATAGACAAAACACCGTGTCCCTAGTAAGCCTCTGCTAGACTAGCTCGTTAATCAAAGATGGTTAAGTTTCCTAACCATAGACATGTGTTGTCATTTGATGAACGGGATCACATCATTAGGAGAATGATGTGATGGACAAGACCCACCCGTTAGCTTAGCATAATGATCGTTAAGTTTTATTGCTATTGCTTTCTTCATGACTTATACATATTCCTTTGACTACGGGATTATGCAACTCCCGAATACCCAAGGAATACCTTGTGTCCTATCAAACGTCACAACGTAACTGGGTGATTATAAAGATGCTCTACAGGTATCTCCGAAGGTGTTTGTTGGGTTGGCATAGATCAAGATTAGGATTTGTCACTCCGAGTATCGGAGAGGTATCTCTGGGCCCTCTCGGTAATGCACATCATAATAAGCCTTGCAAGCAATGTGACTAATGATTTAGTTACGGGATGATGAATTATGGAACGAATAAAGAGACTTGACGGTAACGATATTGAACTAGGTATGAAGATACCGACGATCGAATCTCGGGCAAGTAACATACCAATGACAAAGGGAATAACATATGTTGTCATTACGGTACGACCAATAAAGATCTTCGTAGAATATGTGGGAACCAATATGAGCATCCAGGTTCCGCTATTGGTTATTGTCCAGAGAGGTGTCTCGGTCATGTCTACATAGTTTTCGAACCCGTAGGGTCAGAACGTTTAACGTTTGATGACGATTTTGTATTATATGAGTTATGTGATTTGGTGACCGAATGTTTTCCGGAGTCCTGGATGAGATCAAGGACATGACGAGGAGTCTTGAAATGGTCGAGAGGTAAAGATTCATATATAGGACGATAGTATTTGGACACCGGAAGTGTTCCGGGGGTACCGGGTACGTATCGGGTCACCGAAAGGGGTTCCGGGCTACCCCTGGCAAACTATATGGGCCTATTGGGCCAAGAGGGGAAACACATCAACCAGCATGGCCGGCTGCGCCCCCTTGCTGGCCGAATAGGAAGGGGAAAGGAAAAGGGGAAGAGAGAAGGAAGGGGAGGTAATTCGGCCTCCCCCTTCCTTCCCTCCTTTCTCCCCTTTCCTTCCCTCTCCGGAAAAGATGGTAAGGGGGACGAATTGGACAAGGCCCCCAAGTAGGATTCCTCCTACTTGGGGCGCCCCATGGCTGTCCCCTCCCCCTCCCACCTATATATATGTGGGAAGGGGGTGCCTAGAACACACAACAAACATTGTTAGCCGTGTGCGGCGCCCTCCTCCACAATTTACGCCCCCGGTCATATTCACGTAGTGCTTAGCCGAAGCCCTACGTGGATCACTTCACCATCACTGTCACCACGCCGTTTTGCCGACGGAACTCTCCTCGACACTTTGCTAGATCAAGAGTTCGAGGGACGTCATCGAGCTGAACGTGTGCAGAACTCGGAGGTGACGTACGTTCGGTACTTGATTGGTCGGAACGAGAAGAAGTTCAACTACATCAACCGTGTTGTCAAACGCTTCCGCTTTCGGTCTACGAGGGTACGTGGACACACTCACCCCCTCTCGTTGCTATGCATCTCCTAGATAGATCTTGTGTGAGTGTATGAATTTTTTTGAAATTGCATGCTACGTTTCCCAACAGTGGCATCCGAGCCAGGTCTATGCGTAGATGATATGCACGAGTAGAACGCAAAGAGTTGTTGACGGTGATCGTCATACTTCTTACCACCAACATCTTATTTTGATTCGGCGGTATTGTTGGATGAAGTGGCCCGGACCAACCTTACATGACCACGTTCATGAGACCGGTTCCACCGACAGACATGCAACTAGTTTTGCATAAAGGTGGCTGGCGGGTGTCTGTTTCTCCAACTTTAGTTGAATCGAATTTGACCGCGGCCGGTCCTTGTTGAAGGTTGAAACAACAAACTTGATAAATCACTGTTGTGGTTTTGATGCGTAGGTAAGAACGGTTCTTACTAGAAGCCCGTAGCAGCCACATAAAACTTGCAACAACAAAGTAGAGGACGTCTAACTTGTTTTTGCAGGGCATGTTGTGATGTGATATGGTCAAGACGTGATGTGATATACGTTATTGTATGACATGATCATGTTTTGTAAAAGTTATCGGCAACTGGCAGGAGCCTAATGGTTGTCGCTTTATTGTATGAAATGCAATCTCCATGTAATTGCTTTACTTTATCACTGAGCGGTAGCAATAGTCGTAGAAGCAATAGTTGGCGGGACGACAGCGATGCTACGATGGAGATCAAGGTGTCAAGCCGGTGACGATGGAGATCATGACGGTGCTTCGAAGATGGAGATCACAAGCACAAGATGATGATGGCCATATCATATCAC
>NW_024117716.1:0-10361 GCF_003073215.2 Triticum urartu | reverse complement strand
CAGTCCCGGCCCCCGACGCTGCCGCTCCCGCATGAAGCTCCCCGACGGGCAGGAGGTCGCCATCAAGCGCGTCGAGCGAGTGTCCACCGGCGTACGCCGGCGGCGGAGGTTCGACGCGGAACGGGTGCAGGCAGTCGGTGATGTCGAAGGTGGTGGCGGAGCTGGAGTGGGCCGTGATGCTCTGCGAGGAGTGTATCATATGGTCGGCGAGCGGTGGGCGAAACATCAGCTCCTTTTAGTTCTACCGATTTTACAAAAAAACTTGAGTACCTGTGTATTACATCATTTTCACCGATGTGTCTAGTCAAAGCCAACTGGATCCAGTTGATCGGTGCCACCTCATCAAATACGGTAGCCAAATTTGTATTAGAGACCGTAGGTGAACCCTTTTGACAAGTTTAGGGACCGTATTTCAGGTAATTTGAACTACAAGGACTAAAGTGGGTTCCAGCTTAAGTGTCGAGATTGTGGGTGAATTTTCCCCACTTTAATCCCTGTAGTTCAAAATACCTAAAATACGGTCCCTAAACTTAGCCTTCATCCAGCTCCTCAATCTTTTCTTTTGGGTTTCAACCCAGCAAAAGTTATGGCTTTTTAAACTTTCTAAACTCTCAAATAAATACATGTGAAGACAAGATCTAGGCTGATTTCTTTGTTAACGTCTCTGGATCATGTTTGCACAAGGTGAGTGGCAGGGGACCATGGTGTTTCTTTTTTTGGAAGCATGTGCGAGGGACTGGTTACACTTTTCATATTAGAAGGGTCTGCTCAATTAAATTAGGGAGCCCTCGGGCGCTAAGTTGTCATGTCCTTACTTGTTATATCTGGTTGTGAGCATTAATTTTGTTGTCATCTTTTTTAAAAAAATAGTGCAATTATGCCATTTAGTATATTTTGGCATTGTTGATACAGATTAAAGGGACTAGTGAAGGACGGTAAGTGTTTTAGCGGGTTTTAGTATCATGAGTAAAGAGTGTTGTACACCTGCAAAAAAAGTGAAGTATTGTGGATTGACGTTCGTCAAAAATTGAAGTGCCGAAGGACTCGATGAAGGCTAAGCTAGTATATGCTTCTTTGTGTGTGTGTGTGTGATGAGAAAAACGTTTTGGAGGCCGAGCTCCATGGATGCTTTTATTTTTGAAAATTTCAAATTCAAATTTTTATGGTTCAAAAAAATCTGAAAAAATATGTGTGTATGTAAGGATGTAGCTCACATGTGTGTAAAAATTCATGATTAAATACCTTGAGTTGCGACCTGTACAAAAAAGATAAATTCATATCCTAAAAGGATGAATAGTATAATGTATTAAACAGCCCAAATTTGTGTTTTTTGCACAACCCTCATTTCAATGTATTTTGAACCAAAAATTTACACACATGTGTGTTATGCCTTCATGTATATCTGTAATTTATTTCAGAATTTTTTGAAATGTAAAAATATGAATTTCGATGAAATTTCAAATTTAAATTTGGAGGTCTCACCGGAGGCCGAGCTCCAAAAGGGTTTTCCGGTGTGTGTTAGACTAAATAAGGATTAGGCCTCTTCCAATGCACCGGTGCTTAGATGAAGTGTTAAACACATTAAAAAGTTTAGCAACTAAAGCCTTGGCCACTTCCAATGCATTGGTGCTTACCTGTAGTGCTAAGTGCATCAAAAATCTTAGCAACTAGTCTTCACAATGCATAGGTGCTTAGCTTTTGTAGCTAAGTTTCACTTATTGAATTGTTTAACAATTAAACTTCTTCATGTATTGGTTGGTAGTCATTGTGCATAGGTCCGCGTGCTTAGCACCGTTTCCTCTTGAGGTCACCAAGACTACCCACAATGGGAGTAACATAGGTGGTAACATCACATATATTTAGACAAATAGATGATGTGGCAAGTAATTAATAAAGAAAGAGAGTGATGTGGTAACATAGCTAGGTACTATGCATGCCGACTAGTTAATTTTGACGAGGTGTCGTAGAACTAAATGAAGAAAGAGAGAGTTGAGTATCATATCATGATACCGTATCATAATAAATGCTATGCTACTATGTGTCATGCATGGCAATAAATAAAGTATTACATGATACTAATATATGATACTATGCATTAATGTTCTCTTCTTTTTAATTGTTTTGACAAATCACTTTTTTGCTTATTTGACACCCTTAGCACATGTACACCATGGAGCATTGGAAAGGGTCATGCGTGGGTACTTAACTTGTTGTTGCTAAGCTTCCTCATTTAGCAACTAAATTCTTTCATGCATTGGTGAGCTACTTTCATTTAAATGTTTTGCCTAAATTTGCGCGCTTAGCATTGTTTCTTTGTAGGGTCACTACACTCATTTCTTCTCTTAATTAACTTGCCACATCATAGGTTTTTGCTTAGATGATAGCTTTAGAATCTATACAAGCTGGAGCATTCCTTAAACAGGCCGATAAAGTGCATGGCTATGTGTTCAAAATTTAGGCCTGTTTGGTTTCAATAAGTCACCTGACTTATAAGTCAGGTGATTTAAAACCAGTGACTTATAAGTCACGCCTGTTTGATTGTTACCTGACTTATAAGTCACCTGACCACACATTTCCAGCTTGTTTTTTTTTATGTAAAGATGGTGAGACCCATGTAAAAGGGGGTGACTTATAAGTTTTAAGTTAGGATGAAGCAACTTATGACTTATAAGTTGGGTCTGTTTGATAAAATAAGTCATTTTTTTACTTTTCGACTTATAAGTTGGTGACTTATTTGGAACCAAACAAGGCCTTAATGTGTGGATGGAGGATTACAATTGAGCTGGAAAGGGAAAGATTTTAGCTGGAAGGAGAGAAAGAACAATTTAACGGTAGAAAGAAGTTAAAAATACCACTTCATGCACATGTGCCGGTGTTAAACTACTGAAATATATCAGACGTCGAACTACTGAAATATGTATTCTCAGAGCAATTAACTACTTGATTAAAGATTGCACAAGCTATGAACTCAGCTGGTACTGAAATATGTATTCTCAGAGCAATTAACTACTTCATTAAAGATTGCACAAACTTAACTACTTAATTAAAGATTGCACAAACTATGAACTCAGCTGGAACACGCATCATACGGAACCATAACACACTCCCGTCCGATGAACAACACAAGGAATGAATGAAAACTACAAAATTTATTGTGTGCAAAAGCTCTTTCTTTCTCTTTCAGGTTTCAACCAACTTATGTATGATTACAGCATGAACACAAAAATGAGAGCCGCTAAATGGCTCTCGACTATGAACAGCAAAATAAAAAAATTACTATAAAAAAATAAAAAAATAACTTTTTTTATGGAAAATGTTTTGGTGCGTGAGGTTCGTGCCAATTTTCAACGGGTTTGCACATCTAAGTAGCTCTCAGTAGAAAAAAAAAAATCAAAATTGGTGGTATGTGAAACAGTTTACTGTTTATGTTTTGTTCAGACCAATATTTTTCTTTCTCTCAGATGTTCAAACGCGTTGAAAATTGGTACAGACATGCAAAAATAATCAGTTTTTTTATTTTTCTAGTATTTTATTATTTTACTGTTCATCGAGATCAGATGGGCTCAGGCACAGAAATGGATATTCACACAAAAATATCATGCTATGCATCTGAGCATCTGAATAATACAGATACAACAAGCATACAGGGTGGAAATATACACTATACGATACACACCAACAATACCTTCAGTTCCCATTCTATCAATTCGATTAGTTTGGGAACTACTTGGAGAGCGGCAGTACTAACACGATTAAGCTGGGAAAGCAACTGATTGGTGTGAGATTAGGCATGCGCCAATATTTGAGTTACGTATCTTTATGCAACCCAAAGGATCTGCAGGCGACCGGTATAAGAGAACTAGCCTACTTCTGCATAACATGGTCACTGTGCTCCGATCTTCGAAAATATCCCAGAGAAATTGGGCAGCTTATCAACATGCTTTAGTGCTCGCTCTGCAATTTGCCTTGTCCTAAAGTCACCATGCCTGAAAGCTTCAACCAAGGCTGTACTGACATTTTGGTTTCCCGAGATCTCATAAGCTATTTCATCCGTCCTAAGGATCCTTTCTACTGCCCACACCGCTCTCTGCCTCAGCGCCTCAGTCCGATTCTCACACAATACATCAAGAATTGGTTTGACGCCCTCTGCGTCGCACAGGACCATCACACCTTGATCAATGTCCACTCCATCGTCTAATAATGTGGACAGTGCTGTTAGAGAGGCTTCAACAACTTTCTCATTGTTGTGATCCAAGCAAGCAACCAACTTCTCCACCACCTTCCCTTCCAAGAGACAGAAGCTTTCCCTTGACGAACATATTCCATGATGAACTCTACAGACACCAGTTTCTACAGACTTCTGACTGAGGCATGGAAATATTGAAAAACACAATCCCCCGTTGGGAGGTGGCAGAATCTTCGTTAGATGCTTTGACTGGCCAGATAGATTTCCTAGTGCGGTGGCAGAGACAATCTGGACAGTGTCAAGACCATTCATCTGAAGCAGATCACTAAATAGTGCAGTGAGATTGTATTCACGAGCAACAGCAATGATATCTGGATCATCCTCCAAGATAAATGTGATCCGGGAGACTATCCTAACTAGACCTTCAAGAAAAGGGTTGACGAAACGCCCCCCACGACTCTCCCCTTGTCTGATCATTATCACTTTGGATATTATTGTGGTGAAAGCCCCATCTTCAACAAGACGTCTGGTTAGCACCGAATCCTGCAGAGGAAGATCAGCTACAAGACCAGCAGCTGGTGCTTGCTCTTCAGAAATACCATTGTTGTCGGCAATGACTCTAATCAAGCTGCTGAGTTGACTAAAATTTCCACGAAAAGCTTCAGCCAGTTCTTGACCCATACATGGTGATATGTTATTCAAGAGCTTGATGGAAGCCATGCGAACCTCTCTTTGAGGTGCTTCAATAAACTGAATTAAACTGACAGTAGCCCCTGAGCTTTTGATGGCATCAACTATGCCTTGGACAGTTGTAGAAGAACTAGTTAAACCAACAAGCACCTGGAGTAACTTACACTCAGTTGCAGGTCCTGTATTGCTGATGAGATGAAGCAGATTGTGAACAATTTCTTCAGATACCAGTGTCTGCCTGTTGTGGTCAAGTGGAATGGACTGAAAATTTGCACCTGATGCCACAACATTTGCAAGAATTGTTGCTGATACCTTCTTCAACCTCATTGGAAGCTGATTACTGCCAACTGTAAAGAGGTCTGCTATGAGAGGTGGGAGAATACCTGCTTCAATTAGTATCTTCGCACTGACGTCGTAAGATGAAATTTGATTCAGTGCCTTCAGAGCTGCTTCTCTAGCCTCCCTATTCCCACTTTTCATGATATTGACTAGTGCGGAGCCTGCTGTTTGTGCCACAAAGACCTTCACCTCGTTGGTTAAAACAAGCTCCCCAACATAAGCAGCCATAGATAATTGTGTATCAGCTGAACCTACAAATGCACACAAGAAGGAACTAAGCCCTGAGTACAAAGAAAGAACATTGGAAAATGAATATCAGTCATAACACATTTCTATCGTTCCAGTGACACATTTTTTATACAGTGCACGTGCTAACTAGAAGATACCCATAGTAAGAAAAATCTAATACTTAAGTGGACATATACCAACTGAACCTTGCACATAATAGTTAACCCAATCAACATGAACTGCCCCAACATATTGATGTTAGAGGGGGAATTCTTATCCATGCACTGAAGTAATACCACAGTGACAAAGCTATATACAAGTGAACTGAAATAATCTGTTCGAAATAGTTCATCTTAGGCATGCAGCAATCCCATGATTAATTACCTTCATCTTGAAATAAATTTGAATTCTGCAGCTAGGCAGCTGGGTAATGCACCACATCCTAATGTATATAATTACTCTCTTTTTATCTTATGAGTCTAATTCCTCGTATGTTATAATTTTCTGCTTTATGTATTTGAAAAAGTATTTTTATAACTATGGTAACAAAAAGTGGTGAGAAACGACTATTCAATATGGATGGTGAGATAAAAGAGCAATAAAACAGGAATGCAGGAAAGCAAAACACAGATAAGAAGCAAATTAATGAGAATATCGCCAGGGGTAGCACATATCACTGTCAGTAGTTTAATGGCAATGGCAACATACATGACCTCTGCCTTTTTTTTAAATAAGGAAATTGTATAAATAATACCTTCAAGAAGAAGCCTAAGAAGCGGTTGCAGTCTACCGTTTTCCGCCATCTGTCTAACATTTTTTTCACAGCTCTCCAAATTCACAAGTGTCTTATCAGCCCTATCAACTGTCAACAGGTTTTCTATTTTACTACTTGACAAGCCAACAAGTATAAGTATGGCCCCAGGAACGCTCCCAATTTTTTCTGAAAGAGGTTTATATTGTGAAAGTTCATATAACAGAGATGCAGCCTGTTCTTTCTCTTGGACGTGGCCATGAGATAAGAACTTCACTATTGTGCGAATATTGTCCCCGGCAGCAATCTCATCCTGTGAAAAAAATTCTGGGATATTAGAAACACAAGATTGGTGACAAATTTAAAACTATGGAAAGTAGATTCATAAAAAAAGCACCTTGTTATCATTGTCATCTTTAGCTACAAAGCAAAGACTTTCCAATGACTTTTGCCGTACTTTTGTACTGCTATTCTTCAATAGCTCGGAAATTAAGCTTATCAAGCCAAGCTTCCTCACTACATGTCTGCTGGATCTACTTCTCTGACATATCTCCACAACATATTCAAGTGCTTGCAAAGTATCATGTTCTGAATTCTCGGAAGTTAAGGATTTACGGGCTACATCAAGTTTAGCTGCCTCATTCCTATGCATCCATTCATCAATAGTGTTTCTCAGAGCAATGCTTGGATTAAACTCAGTGCTGCTGAGCTCCTTCCTAGTAATAGGGCAGACAAGGCTCCTTCCACTGCTATCAGATTCCTGGAACCACTTCAAAATGGCTTCCCGTTCAAATGTAGCACCACTCTCTAAAGTGACAGGATCCCGCATAATTTGTTTTGTGAGTGGACAAAGAAATGATTCATAAATAGGCTCAACGCGCAAGCTGTCAGTGGACGAATCATAATGACCATCTTGAACGTCTGCCATCACACCACGGCACTGCATACAAATTCAGAGGGAAGAAATCAGAGATATATATAGTAGGTTCATAAGAGACAGGCCAGCAATGAAAGACATGCAACAATTGGAAAGGATTACTACGAGCGTGCAAAAGATATTGAGATCGTCACCCTAAAGCCACGAAATGCCAGACATACTCAAAAGTTGCTGAAAAACATTCGATATTAGGTATATATATTTTTCATGTGAATATATTGCACTTAGAACCCCAAGTTCAATAATCATTTTTCTATACTAGTAAGAAATCCAACCAAACCTACTACTAACACCGATTACATATACCTAACTTGGCATCACTTCCATCACATATCAATGCTACTGGGACGGATTTTACCTCAAATCCACGAGTAATAGGAAAGTGAAGCGCACTTAGTGGAGACAGCGGCCGGGGAGCACCTGCTGAGAGCAGTATTGTTAAAGCGGGGATTAGCACGAGGTAGCGACGAGGGATGTTCACAGGACCACCGAAAGACAGGGCGCGTACCTCGGAGAGGAATTAGTCGCTCAACGGAGAGCAAATACGACCGGCCACAGCAATTCACACGACTGCGGCGGCACTACCCAGCCATGGCGGTGGGGAGGAGAAGCAGATCGATATGGCTGAGGGGACAAGGTGGAAGATCTGCCGGGGGGAGAAACTACGAGACGGCGGAGGCGGACCAGTGAGGCGGAGGGCGAGACCCGGAAGGGTAGGGGAGAGGGGAGCGGAAGGGAGATACTTCTCGGCGACGGGTGCTACTTGCTAGTCAGCTAGCCTGCTGCGAGTGGGTAAGCGAAGCCGCACGGGAGGGCCGAGGGCGCCGTATCAACCGCTCGTTTCTATGCAACGCCTTCTATTTCTAGCTATGGACTGTGCAAAGCGGGGTGGGTTTGCGGGGTTCGGGCCTGATGAATCGGATTCAGACCGATAAGACTAGTATCAGTGGGGAGTAATCGTAGACATACGTACTAATCTATGTTATTACTTTTACACTCGGAAGTAACATATACTGTTATTATATGATATTATCCAACACTTTATTTATTAGGTTATAGATTCATTTTATCTTAATATATGTGATGTTATGAGTAACTAGTTATGTTCAACCGCAAAAACAATGAATAACTAGTTATGTTGCACGTGTCTCTCTTTCTTTATTAATTACTTGTCACATCATCTATTTTGTATAAATATGTGTGATGTTATCATCTATGTTACTTTTACTGTGGCTAGTCTAATCTTTGTAAGACTGATGACATCTCAGGTTCACCTCGTTTATCATCTTCTCCTCATTATAAATCTCAGCTATCAAATAAAACTTCTACATAAAAGATCTATTTAGGTCACATGACAAGGAGCGGTGCCAAACAAATAGAACAAGAGGTGAATGTTGGAATTATGTGTCCTACAACTATATTTAAATTACTTAGAATTGTTAATATTTGAAATACCACATTACAGAATTATACATGTATTTATACATAAAATTGCTTTACATGTTTAGCATGGAATTGTTACTTATTGGTATGTACTTAAGTAATACTCTCTCCGTCCGAAAATACTTGGCCGAGGAATGGATGTATCTAGATGTATTTTAGTTCTAGATACATCCATTTGTATCCATTTCTACGACAAGTATTTCCGGGCGGAGGGAGTATATTCTTAAGGAAGCTGATCGATTATCAATGGAATACAATATATTGTTTATATTGAAAAGACTACATGGTACACTTATGGTTGAAAGGAGTTAGATCGTATAGTTAGATTATAGCCCTAATATTGATCTACGTAATTAGAGAAATTTGCACTCTATTATGGCGTGTTGCTCACAGACGCGTGCTCTAGGGACATAACGAGTAGAATCCTTTAACAGACAAATGTGATTGGTAATTTGATCTGAACTCTATCTCAAAAGCTAGTTCCAACGACTAGGAACCTTATCTGTATAAGAGATGAACTCTTTAAAAATACAGTATAAGACGGTCCCTGTCTCCTAGCCAGATATGCGAATTCTGAGCGCCACCACGGAAAAGAATAGAGAAATAGGGGTAGACCACAAACCCTCTAACATTGATATCAGAGTAAGGGTCGACAGCAGTCGCTTAAACCCAATTCACTGCGTACTTTGTCGCCGGTGGTCGCCATGATCCTCTCGCGTGTGATTTTCCGCGTGCCCCCACCTGGAGTGTCAACTCCATTGACTAGTCAGCTTCCTCGCCTATTTGAGATGTTTTGCGCTACGATCGGTGCGTCCATCGAGGAGGAAAATCAAGCGGCTGGAGTAGTACTACTGTTGCTTGTGCGTGGACCATGGAATAGTTCACGCCATCTTCCGTTGCTGCTTGTTCGCGAATCAATTATGCACGCAAACTTGAGGCAATCTCTACGTTGTTGGTTCCTTGTGTGAAGGCAAAAAATCAACTGGAAGACCTTCCGCACGTGAAGAACAAACCAACGTGGTGTATTATTCTGTACAAGCAATTGATTTGCACGTGTCTTGAGATCTTATGATTTCATCAATCTCTTGTTATTTCTACATGACGATGAGACCGTGATTGTCGGAGTAAATGACCACGGGTAGCCTCATCAACCTCTCATGGTGTTTCAAGACATCAGGGCTGGTTGCGCCCCTCAAGAATCAAAGACCAAAGCACCGCCTTCTTTGCGGCCGGCTGGTCCAAGCGGCCGGCTGCCCGAAGACGGCAAGGCTCAGAAGACGGCCCCGAGGTGGGCCGACTCTTAGCAGGCGGCCTCCAGAGAGGCCGGCTTCTAGCAGGCGGCCTGCAGAGAGGCCGGCTCCTAGTAGGCGGGCCCAATCGCCCTCAAAGTTTGCACCACATTATGATGATGAGACAGGGCGCGGCTACAGCGATGCATGCCACCCCCAAATTCAAGGAGGAGCGTGGCCACAGTGCGGCGTACTGGGCGAACAACCCTCGCCCGGCGCAGCACTGTTGCCACGCAGCCCATGACATCACCATGGGAGAGAAGGTCATGCTCCCACTACGAGTTGTCGGTACGGCCCCAGGCGGCGGGTCCTACCTGACAGTGAGAAGCCAAAAGGCGGCAAACTCGGACCTGTCGGCATGAGGGGAGGCCGACTCCCGGCAGACGGCCCTCTTCTTTCCTCAAAGTTTGTGCGCCATTAACCAGAAGGGACGGGGAGTGGCTACAGTAAACGCCCGCCAGGCGGTGACATTGTAGCCACGCCGCCCCCGCCCACGCG
>NW_024117715.1:0-19692 GCF_003073215.2 Triticum urartu | reverse complement strand
GTTGTGGGAGGCAGAGCGCACGAAGAAACTTACCACGGTAAAAACCGCCCCACCTGCCCGCACACTGTTTTGGGACTGGCCCAACAACGTGTTGCGCTTATGTGTGGCCCAGGCCCGGGGGCTCCTGTCGGTGTACAAAAATAGGGGCGCATCTTTGTACCTATTTTCCTGTGCATGGGCAGTCAGAGCCGCGCCCACGACCACACCAAGCATAACAAGGGAGGTGAGCCAAGGTAAGAATCAAAGCCCAAGACAATCAAAGCAACGCCAAGGCCAAGAGCACAAAGAGTAGAGGGACGAAGCAGGTTCCCCCGGCAAGACCTTGCCGGGTGGCCTCAGCAGCCCCGGCAAAACTCTTGTCGGGACAGCTCGCCCCACGCCAACAGAGCAAGCCACCCTTGAGCCCCTGGCCCCCAATACCATCATCAGCATAGGGCCAGGGCTTGGGAAGGCACCCATGTGGTGGCATACGGATCTTTGTGAAGACATATTCAAGATCATATTAGAAGACGACGATCCTAGACAAGATCCCTGCCTAGGAAGGCCACCAGACCCCGGCAAGATCCTTGCCGGGGACGACAACACGCCATGGCGAGACCCTTGCCGGGCCACCCGGCAAGGCCCTCCCCAAAGATGCCGGCAAGGCCACCACCAAGCCCACGTCAACCATGCTCCCACGGCCGTTCACATGCAGCTGCCAGCCCAACCAGCTGGGCAGGCACCTGCGTGGCAACATGCTGCTCCCAGGCCAACTCTTCAAGTGCCTGCATGGCGACATGCAGATCTTCGTGAAGGCTCCACCACCACGCCAACTCAGCTGCCTGCCTACCTACATGGCACCGCACGCATCCCTGGCCGAGGCGCGTGTCGAAACAAGGAGAAGCGGCGACGGACGGGACGGGCCTCAACCTCGTCCCCCATAAAGCAAGAGGACACCTAAGCAGTGCATTAAATGCACCTTGTCATGTAATACGAGGGATAACCTCGCGCCACTTTAGACCTTTCCACCTCCTGTGTGCCACTGTGACGACCCCTTTTTCCTATAAAAGGAGGCCCGAGGCGACAAGGAGAGGGATTCGGCTCTTTGAAACCACACGCTGACCACAGCTAGCTCGAGAGCTCAAGAACTCTCAGAAATACACCCACCAAAGCAGGACTAGGGTTTTATGCATCCTCGCGGCCCGTACCTGGGTAAACGATCCTCGTGTTGTCTACTAGCCCTGCTCTCCTCGCAACCCTACGCCCCGGCAACCGTAGTAGGGATTCTTGTGATCCCATAGGTGTCGTTTCACACGGACATAGGCAACTGTGCATCAATAGTAGGCAATTTATAGTATTACACTTATGGACAACTTTTCAATGTATCGTAGGCAACTGAAACAGTAATGGCAGGCAACTAAGCATCACTGTTAGGCAACTTCAGAGTGTTTGTAGGCGACTTAGAAAAACAATGATAACCAACCTCACAATATTTGTAGGCAGCTAATTTGAAAAGATAGGCAACTGATCAGCAATGGTAGGCAACTGTGCATCAATGGTAGACAATTTATAGTAGTTATAGGCAACTGAGTAGCGACAATAGGCTACTAATCACCAATAGCAGGCAACTGGGCATCAATGGTAGGCAATTGCATAGTATTTATAGGCAACTGAGCATCAACCGTAGGCAACTGAACAACCATGCATTATAGGCAAGTTGGGGTAATGTTACCAAAATTCATATGTACACATAGTGCAGTGAAGTTGCTTGCATGTAGCACTAAAGATGCTTCATGTTTTCGTGTGTGTTTCTCGTCTTGAGACAAACCAACCTAATAGACAGTCCAACTAGGACAAAAAAAAGGTGTTTGCTTCCCTATAGTACACTTAGAGATGAATCTAGTCAATTGGTAGTCATGATAACAAACTTAGAAAGACTCCTGGCTGACAGGTAGCCATACTTGAGAATAAAAAAGAGTTGATTTCTTATAGCACTAAAGTTGTCTCCGTAGCACCCAAAGTTGCTCTGAACTTTTTTTTGCCGAAACCTACCCATATGGAATCTAGTTTTGAAGAATTCGTCGTAAGAAATATAGTGGTAAAAACGTAACTAGATTTCCATGCCTGAATCAAAAGTTACGGCTTTTAAGACTTTTGAACCCCAAATAAATGCACATGGGGATAAGATGCAGGCTGATTCCATCAGCACGCCTGTGCGCTACTGGATGTAGCTAGACAGATTCCTTTTCTAGAATACACCGCTGGACACAAGGACATATACTTACCATATATGGGAGTGCGCTTCAAACAACGAACGAGCAGCAGTGCTCCCTAGCTACGTCAAAAAAAAAAATGTCTTACATTATCATAGCTATCACCTGCAAGGCACCACTCAACATAAACTCTCTCGATTTTAGCTCAGCTGATCTCACGTGCTACCAGACCAGCAACGGGAAAAAAACGTCGCCACATTTACCAGTTGGATCTATCAGACAGAAGGGCCTTGTACTGCTCTAAAGTATCCTGCAAATTACAAACTTTGGCGCCAATTGGACTCCACAAAACATGCTTTGGGATGACTAAGCCAGCAAACACATACAACGTGACTAACTGACTAAGCCAGCAAACACATACAGCAAACAGAAACACTGACCCAACTGATAAAAAAAACTGACCCAAGATGCATTACCAGATTTGTTTTTCGTCACCTTTTTTTTTCTCCGAATACTACTCCCTCTGTACCAAAATATAAGATGGTTGTTTGGTCTAAATTTAGACCCAAAATAAAAAACGTTTGATATTTTGGTATGGAGGGAGTACCAGTTTTGGCAGTGTTCTAGTACCAGCATTGCAAAATTCTGACAGCAAACATAACATAAACTCGTTCAGTCACGAAGCAAAATTATAAGCAAGTACTCCCTCCGTCTCAAAATAAGTGTCTTAACCTTAGTAAGTTAGTACAAAGTTGAGACGCTTATTTTGGGACGAAGGGAGTATTACGCACCAAAGCAGTATCAAACGATGAGCAGTTGGATGGATCTATTTCTGCTTGCTGTATTGTCATCTTTGCAGGTCATGCACCTCAATATTCAGGAAAGCGTACGCAAGCAGATTGCCCGGAGGTTGAAAATAAACTTGTCAACATAGTGCCGATATATTCTCACATGCTTTCCAGCGACGGGTCCAGCGCCCACTAGCACATGACGCTGCTGCTGTACTTGGAGCCGCCACCGCTGGGGAGGTCCTCCGCGCCCTCAAAGCACACATGGAGCACGCAGCCCTTGATGCCCATGATGCCGCATCGGCGAGGAACATCTCGAGATGAACTGACCCAAACTGGATTTTCCCAATGCAGTTGTGGTTCATCCCAACATAATTAGTGGGCATTTCACTGCAGTCTGCAGCTATCCACTAAGGTGGCAACAGAAGAAAGTTTTGCCATCTCCCCAAGAGACAGTCACTTAAAAGTTTGAGCATAGCTACCGCAAGATCCATATCCCATAACCAAACATTCAGCGCATTGCTCCATAGTACCAGGAATGCTAGGCGTTTCTGCTCTTGGGGTAGTCAAAAACCATTCCATTTGCCACACTTTTCGCTCGTCCATGGCCAAAGAATTTTCTTACAATGGCCAGGGAAAAATCCATGACTGTTCCGAGTCCCTTCCCAGTAATCAAATTTCCGTCAATCACAACCTTTGAACCGTCAATAACCTGGCAAGTGAGCTGATTGACTATGGAAGGATGAGCAGTCACTGTTTTATCCTGAGTAACACAATTCCAACGTCAATTTACTTCCATTTCAGTGAAGTATAAGATGCTACGAGTTTTTAGTCCGAAAAATCACCTCGAGTAAACCTTGCTTCTGCAATATCAATGGAGAATAACTGATCCCACCATACATCCTGCTTGCTTGCTTCTGTTCCTTGAGTAGCTTTTTAAGAGTGGTAGACCTGTGAAGACGCTCAGCTCCAGCAGGTCCCCCCTGGACAATATCAAGGGATAAAACATTATAGAAAAAAATATTATTGGACAACGAAACCAAAAGCAGAGCAAGCAAGCAAAGGGACAGTAGAACATGCAAATGCACACACAAGAACACCTGAATTATAGGTAGCTGGGCACTGAAATTATCAATGCTACACCTTAAGACATAATTAAGAAGAATGAGACTAAAATGATGAACATATGACTTCATAGTTGCAGAAAACACATCATGTGTCATAGAAACGCACAAGCATAACTGTTATGACCGGCATATTAGGGGCTTAGCCCAGTTAGTTGTGGCCCAGTCTATCTTATCATTATTATGGGCTTAGCCCAATTATCTTAGTAGGAGGATTATATAAACTCATGAAAGGATCCGTTTTAGAATTAAGTAAGAAGCAATCGTATTTGCTCAGCTTCCTTAGGAAGCCGGGAGACCTAACCCTAGCCGCCTCCTCCCCTGCGCCATCTCCCTCTCAGCCGGGAGCCGTCACCTCCTCGCGCATGACGGCGCCCAGCCGCCGCCGGCCGCGAGTTCGTCCACGACCAGCTCCCTCCTTCCCCTACAACCTCCGGCCTAGACCCGGTAGAACCCTAGTTTCTACCAATAACCATGAGAGATGTACATGTAAGTTTATTTCTTTACAAACTAGTCCCGAGCTAAGCATTCTCATATATGACTACGAAAGATGCACGTGTAAATTTATTTATTTTCAAACTTTTCTTGAGCTGGACTTTTTCGTATTCTAGTAGCTATCTATGTCACAAATTGGTGTGCATGCCAACTCCTATGCAAGAAATAGTGGAGTGAGGTGATCATGGCATGTTAGGCATGCACTTTGGAATGGTCTTTTATTAGTAACACACACTTTGGAATGGCATGCATTATGATAAAAAGGTTGAGCATTTTGTTCCTCATCCACGAATCAACTCAACACCAAATATCTTACAGGAACAACAGTTGCGT
The DNA here is from genome assembly GCF_003073215.2 of Triticum urartu. NCBI lineage: Eukaryota > Viridiplantae > Streptophyta > Magnoliopsida > Poales > Poaceae > Triticum > Triticum urartu. Next base: position 14,760 of record NW_024117715.1, on the reverse strand, counting down.
TTTGAGTAGGCAACTTGACATATATGATTACTCCCTCCGATTAATGATTATTGAGATATTTACATGGTCCCCCAATAAATACTCTGACCATCAATTTCTACAATGTTGCGTCAAAAAAATTAATTATATATTATGAACAAAATACTTCATGAAAATCTAGTAAGGGCAATTTAATATTGTCAATATTTGCAATATATACTGATGGCCAAACAAGGAAATATTTGACTAGCACAAACTGTAAAATAGCTTATATTATGAATAGGAAGTATCAAATAAAAACGTGAAATGCAAAACAGCTTACAGGAATAATGATTAGATCATATTTTGAATCAGAAGCATCCAATATGCATTTATCAGCAACAATCTTCATTCTTTGAGACCCAACAATATTTGTGGACTCATCAACTGATGCCAACACCACATTTATGTTTGCCCGTCTTAAAATATCCACCAACATTATGATCTCCATCTCCTCAGACCCATTTGCAATTGGAATGAGAACCTGTTTCAGAGAGAATCAATGCCACACAACTTGGACTCTGATTGCACCTTTCCTAATATTTTCCCCATCAGTGCTCATGGCCGAAAGTAATGAGGACTAGACAGATGGATGATCTTTATTTTTCACGTGCACTAGCTTGAATGTGTTTCACATAGAAACATGGCATGAGCCGGGAGACCTAACCCTAGCCGCCTCCTCCCCTGCGCCATCTCCCTCTCAGTCGCTGCCTCCTCGCGCACGACGGCGCCCAGCCGCCGGCGGCCGCGAGTTCGTCCACGACCAGCTCCCTCCTTCCCCTACAACCTCCGGCCTAGACCCGGTAGAACCCTAGTTTCTACCAATAACCATGAGAGATGTACATGTAAGTTTATTTCTTTACAAACTAGTCCCGAGCTAAGCATTCTCATATATGACTACGAAAGATGCACGTGTAAATTTATTTATTTTCAAACTTTTCTTGAGCTGGACTTTTTCGTATTCTAGTAGCTATCTATGTCACAAATTGGTGTGCATGCCAACTCCTATGCAAGAAATAGTGGAGTGAGGTGATCATGGCATGTTAGGCATGCACTTTGGAATGGTCTTTTATTAGTAACACACACTTTGGAATGGCATGCATTATGATAAAAAGGTTGAGCATTTTGTTCCTCATCCACGAATCAACTCAACACCAAATATCTTACAGGAACAACAGTTGCGTTTTGAGTAGGCAACTTGACATATATGATTACTCCCTCCGATTAATGATTATTGAGATATTTACATGGTCCCCCAATAAATACTCTGACCATCAATTTCTACAATGTTGCGTCAAAAAAATTAATTATATATTATGAACAAAATACTTCATGAAAATCTAGTAAGGGCAATTTAATATTGTCAATATTTGCAATATATACTGATGGCCAAACAAGGAAATATTTGACTAGCACAAACTGTAAAATAGCTTATATTATGAATAGGAAGTATCAAATAAAAACGTGAAATGCAAAACAGCTTACAGGAATAATGATTAGATCATATTTTGAATCAGAAGCATCCAATATGCATTTATCAGCAACAATCTTCATTCTTTGAGACCCAACAATATTTGTGGACTCATCAACTGATGCCAACACCACATTTATGTTTGCCCGTCTTAAAATATCCACCAACATTATGATCTCCATCTCCTCAGACCCATTTGCAATTGGAATGAGAACCTGTTTCAGAGAGAATCAATGCCACACAACTTGGACTCTGATTGCACCTTTCCTAATATTTTCCCCATCAGTGCTCATGGCCGAAAGTAATGAGGACTAGACAGATGGATGATCTTTATTTTTCACGTGCACTAGCTTGAATGTGTTTCACATAGAAACATGGCATGGGGGCGTTTTCACATACAGTGACAGTGTATGAGGGGAAATCAATAGATAGACAATAATTCATATAGCATGCTAGGGCATACGCAATCAAACCGAGTTTTCTTAAATCAAGCATGCACCTTTAGGCAGGCATTGCTGTAAATAAAGAAAGTGCAAGTATTCACCCTGGTGTTGCCCAATCCCATTTTCTTTACAAGAAATGCTTTAGGCATCCATTTGTCAAGCAAGACTTGTTGCCCTTTGTAAAAAAAGGAGAGACTTGCATAAGCATATTATCCTTTTTGTTGTAACATAAATTTTACATTAATGATGGTTGTACATGTAAAAAACAAACATTATTGAGCTAATAATTTAGCACAAATCATAGTTCAAACATGAACTGACCTGAGGTTTGTGATCAAAAGGCCATTCAACTCTGTTGACTTCTGTACTTCTTTCAAGAGCAGCATCAATCTGTAATATCCATGGGCAATTTCCAACAATGGCACAGTGGTCAGAAGGTGTTACAATACAAGAAAGAAATTGCACCTCATAAAGTTATAGCAAAAGAACATAGTCTAAAAACTTGATAGCAGTCTTCCCTAAATTGTTTTTGCTAGCATAAGGAACTGAAAGATAAATAGCACTTCCTAGAATAAAAACAACAATCTGAATTGCAGGTACAGTAGTACGCTATTAATAAAAGTTTAACAACACATGAACAACTAAATTTACAAGAAATAGTCTAGTCAGCTAAAAGGCATGATACAAAACAAAGATATGCAAGTTTTATTTTGACGAACCAAAGTACTGTCCACATCTTCAACAGCGTGAGGCCCAAACAATTGCTCGACAAATGATAAAGCAAACTGAAATGCTGTCCCAGGACCACGACTAGTAGTGAGCTCTCCTGAAACCTGAACATTTGACTCAACAGCTCGGAATGTTGGAAGATCTCCTATGAAGGACGGGTGACAGGTGATCTTGCAAAAAAGGAATAAGGGTGCAATGTCAACTAAAGAAGATCTTGATCAACTAAACCTAGTCATGTAGCAAAAATGGCCACCTTTCTTCCCTTGTGAAGACCCCAGGGCATGAGAACAACAGCTGGTGCAGCACATATAGCACCATACAATCTTTTCTCTTCAGCTTGTCTAACCATAATTCTCTGAAGGATCTCGTTATCTCTCAGCCGTACTGAACCAGGCATTCCTCCCTGAACACATCGCCCCAACAATCAAAAATTAGATTTTATATACTGCCAGTTTGTAACACACATATAACAACACAGGTCAAGTGAGTGACAACGAAGAGATGGCATGCTGCAATCAGCACGAGAAGGGAGAAAATATGATGAAACAGTTTGAAATTTTGCAGTATCGAAGAGAAATGCTGAGAAATATTTGAATGCTCTCCCAAAGAGAGACTATAAATGCTCCATAAGTTTCTGCTGCTAAATCCAATAAGCTGTTCGGTTTTGGGAAGATCACTGGATAGGAGATAGGCCATTAGTGGTTCAGTTTGCTCGGCTGTGCAATCTTACCTTTAGTACGAATAGGACAGTAGCTGAAGTTTTCACTCAGGGTTTTGGTTGTGTCACATTTAGGAGAAACCTTTGGGAGAAGAAGGCTGTTATTTGGAGTTCTTTAAGTCAGTTATGTAGTGCGGTGGTTTTGTTGGAGGAGCATGATAGACGTCATTGGACATTGGGGAAGAATGGCAAGTTTACAGTTCGTTCCCTTTACCTTACGCTGAAAGATGCTCAGGTTTCTTGGCCTTATAAAAAATGTGGTTCAGTAATATTCAGTAAGGATTATCTGTTGCATAGTTGGCAAATGTCAAGTACTATTACGGAACGTCAGGTTATTGCTTCTGGGATTTCAGCTTCAATTTGGTCTTAATGAAAATGTAGGAATAGTTCCAATAGTATTATTCCCACTGATCCAATCACAAGTTATTTTGATGATGGCTTAACCTGTCGTCGGATTGGGTTGTTCTTCAGAACCATATTCTTCAAAACAAACAATGGCAAGGAGCTTGGCTGGTATTGCACATGCCACCCGTGGTCTTTGGTCAAAGGGGGTTGAAGCTTGAAAAGCTGGAGCAGAGAGTAATTTCTTTGTGCTATTTTTTGGTGGTTTATCAGAAAGGGTCGCTGCATTGACTAGTTTGGCTGTAAGGTGTTGAGGCTGTCCTGCTTGTTATGTTGGAGTTCTAAGAGTCAGGTTTTTAAGGCTGGATGGGGCCAGCTAGGAGGATGGTGGTGTTGCATCAGGCCAAAATTTTCAGGATACCAGCACAGCCATGTTGGTGCCCAAAAAAACTGTTTATGTCCTGTTTTATCGTTTTTCAGCAATGAAAATAAGAAGCTCTTGCTCCTTTTATAAACAAAACAAATATTAAAATAATAATCGTAATAAGAGAGGTGGGTTACCGGGACAGCCACAAGGTCGAACACCTGGTCTGCACACGCTGCAATGGGCTTGTCTGCGATGATGCGCGTCCCATAGGAAGCCTCAATCTCGAGGCCGTCCTCCACAGAGGCCAGCGTTACGTCAGCGCCTGCTCGCCTGAGGACGCCGGCTAGGATGACTGCCTCCATTTCCTCTGTGCCCATGGCAATGGGCACAAGAACCTTCACAGTACAAAGCAGAAATTCAGGTTCTTGACGCTGTCAAAGAGAAAGGTAACTAGTGGAGACCAGACCTTCTTGGGAGATGGCGGCAATGAGACGGCCGTTGCGGCGGTGGAAGAAGAAGGAGCCGCTCGCATGACGGGGCGGAATGGCGATGTCCGCCTGTGAGGCGGGGCGTAGTGGGTTGGTGCATGCGGCGTCGGCGGCAGCCGAATAGCCATGGCAGCAAGGGAGGTCGGGGAGAGAAGGGGTTTAGACACGGAGAGCATTAGAATTTGGAGTTCGGAGATGAACAAAATCAAGCCAACAAATATGCAGCCTTTGAGCCGTCAAAGCACACACGAACTGATATAAGCTACGGCACCCTCACGGCCTCGCCCTCCTTCTGACTGCAAAATGGAGACGAAGTGCAGGTTTAGCTGGACTTTTAGATACACAAACTGCAATATGATATCTGCCAGTTCGAGAGAGCACTCCAGTTCAGATTTGATAGCTAAAGTATGAAGAAGCTAATTCTATTTGCAGGAAGTAATAACAGGTGACATTCCTGTTAGATAACTCATAACTCTAGGTTTGCTTACCTCTCTCTTGTAACTCAAATCTCTAGGCATGGTCAATCAGTCGCTGTTGTATAAATGACCAAAAAAAAAAAGTGGCAGTTTCAATGCATACAAAGGACCGTGGTTTGAGCTTGAAAAAAAAAGATGTTATTGTCTTATTTTTTTCTATTCTTCTTGCCTTCCTGCAAATTATATTGAAACAAAATTACTAAATTGGTTTCCACATTTACAAAACTGCAGAATTATTACAAACTAACGGCAACGAGAATTAATTAAAGACCATGCTTCAATCTATCAAGCATTAATAATGCCGAGGGCCACGGCCGCATTTCCTGTAGAACTTAAGATCGAGTTGAACTTGAGATGGCTAGGTGGAGCATACCTTTGGCTGAGGCGGAATGCCCAAGGACGGACGCCAGACGTCGAGGTCGAGACCACCGGCGCGCCGCTTCGTCGGTCAGCCGTCAGCCGGACGGGGCAGCAGCCCGTAGATCAGCAAGGGGAGCAGCCAGGAAGGAGATGGGAGGGGAGGAATGCTCGCTGCTACACGGGGGTCGCCGGATGGGCATGGAACGCACGGCTGCCGGGCGGCGAGCGGCGGCTGGATAAGGTTCGACGGGCACGGGACGACTCCTTTCTTCTCGTCGAAAACTCAATTTTTCGCTGTTTGTTATTGGGCTGACTGGCCGAGGCCCAGCAAAGTAGAGAAAGTGGGCTGCGCCCCAGGCTACCTTTTTGTTTTCTAGTCTCATGTCCTGCGCAAATCTGCGAAATCACTCCAACTCGCCTGGTTGCGACAAGTGGAGCACATGCAGCGCGCGACAACCTGGCAGTTTTTTTTCCTTTTTTCGTAGATCCGTTTATTCAAACCATTTTATCTTTCAAACCGTGCGTCCAAATCTCGAACCGCCTTCACAATTGGATTCCTCGCGTCGAGATCTTCAAAAATAGATCTCATGTTGATAGGTTTTGATGAACTTTTTTCAAAAAAAAACCGAACGAAAAAACCAGACCAGGAGCACGGGTTTTTTACCTTTCCGAAAGAGGCACGACCGTGCCTCTCACAAAATCACAACCATGCCTCTCGCGGAAGCAAAACCGTGACTCTCGCAGAAGAAAAAAAAAGAGAAAACATGTTTTTTTTTTGTTTCCGAGGAGGCACGGCCGTGACTCTCGCGAAAGCACAACGTGCCTCTCGCGGAAGCAGAACCGTGACTCGCAAAAAGAAAAAAATAGAAAACACATTTTTTTCGTTCCAAGAGGCACGGCCGTGACTCTCGCGAAAGCACAACCGTGCCTCTCGCGGAAGCAAAACCGTGACTCTCGCGAAAAGAAAAAGAAACAGAAAACACATTTTTTTCGTTCCAAGAGGCACGGCCGTGACTCTCGCGAAAGCACAACCGTGCCTCTCGCGGAAGCAAAACCGTGACTCTCGCGAAAAGAAAAAGAAACAGAAAACACATTTTTTTCGTTCTGAGAGGCATGGCCATGACTCTCGCGAAAGCACAATCGTGCCTCTCGCGGAAGTAAAACCGTGACTCGCGAAAGGAAAAAAATAGAAAACGCGTTTTTCTCCGTTTTCGAGAGACACGGCCGTAACTCTCGCAGAAGTAAAACCGTGACTCTCGCGAAAGCAAAACCGTGCTTCTCACGAAAGCAAAACCGTGACTCTAGTGAAAGGGAAAAAACGCGTTTTTTCGCGCAAAATTTTTTTGTCGAAAAGCTAAGGAAGGCCCGTGGAAAACCAAAACATCGAAAGAAACCGTTTAAATAACTGAAAACGCGGGCGAAAAAATAAAATCCAAAGGGAACGCCCGAAGTGCGACACGTGGCAAATGGCTGAGAGCATATCAAGTGACGCTTATCGTTGCGAGGCTCCCGAATGAGTCCTTATTAACTAGTTGCTCTCGCAAACCTGGCCAACTGGGCCGTACCTGGCAGGCTGGACCGTTAGCATGCATGCCCGGCTTGTGACTGGCTGGCCCGGCACATGGTTTACCAGGCCGTGTCTGGGCCTGGAGGCTGGGCATGCATGCTGGCCCGGCCCGGCCGTTTAGTTTTATTTTAATTTATATAGGCCAATAGGCTGAATAATAGATCGGCTGACTGCTAAACGTGTCGATGGGTCGCCCGTGCCTGGGCCTGGGTGGGAGGCCCGTGTGCCGGCCCGACATGGTCCATGTAATTAGTGTGTCTGGCAGGGTCGTGGTGTGCGGCCGTGCATGTCACCTACTATAACTCAGGTCGGGCCTCGCTGACAAGCTCCGGGTCAAAAACGGGCGCCGGCGCTCCGGCCAACGGCCGAATCGGCAAGAAAAACGGCGCGCATCAGCGGATCCAAAACGGCGCGGCTAGGCGGCGGGGTCAGGGGTCAACGAACGAGCGGCGGTGGGTGACTACCGAGCGAAATCACCGACGGTGGAGGAGTGGCTACGGCACGACGGTATATAGACCAATAGGCTACCGATGTGTACATGTTATTAGATGTGGCTACCGATGTGTACCCAATGCGTGTTGGTGACAAGTTCACCATGGTTTTAGCTCCGACACTGAATCTATACACAGGTAACAGGACCTGATTCTTTTTACAAGTTGATCATGAAATAATTTGGCAACTGAATGAGGTGAATGCGGCTCATTATGTGTGGCAGTTGCCTAAATGTTGTTATTACCTCACATGCACTTGTCTTCATGGAGGACGCATGTTTAGGGGCAGATACTCGGGAAGCTCATGTTATTGCTTTCTTTGTTCCAGGCCGGTAGGAAAACACTTGCTGACAAGTATGACTATGTCATGCATGGAAAGCTTTACAAGATTTCAGAGGACAATTCCAGTAAAAAAGAAGTTACTAAAGTGTATGACTTCTCTGAACTCTAGATTAGTGGTTTTCTTTATAGTTTGTACTTACTAGAAAACTTCTTAAATCTTTGCAAAAGGAGCCCATTTTTTTACGAAACAGACAAAGGGAAATTTATTGATAGTGTGTTGATGGTCTCTTCTCGTTTTCGTACCATAAGCATGCTGGGCTAGCTGTATCATGTGAATCACACTCACACCGTGCAGTTATTATTTTACTAAGAGCATTCACATTTTCTCACAATGCCTATTTGTATATCTCGAACCGACCTACGCCGTTTACAACACCTGGTGGCTCGTCGTAGGTGAGATGGCCGACGGCGTGGTCGAACTTCCGGCTGAGGCCGCGAACCAGGTTGGTGACGATGGCCTTGTCGGTCTGCGGGATGCCACAGTCAGCGAGGGTGTTGGCGAGCATCTTCAATCTGGTGCAATACTCCTGGATGGAGAGATGACCCTGGTGCAGCCCGTCGAACTCCTCCAGCGCCTGCACCCCCTGCTGGTTCCGGTTGGAACGAAACAGGGTGTTGATCGCCGTGTACAGGACGATGGCGGTAGGGTTGTTGACGCGGATGGTGTTGGCGATCTCCTCGGAGACAGGGCCGTAGAGCCAACGGATGATGCACCAGTCGACCTGGGCCCAAACGGGGTCGAAGCGACGCTGACGAGCATCCACGGTGTCGTCGATGTGATCCGTGATGCCGAAGGACTGGACCACGGCGATGAAGAATTAGGACCACAGAGTGTAGTTGGCGGTGAGAGCTGCAGAGTAACAGGCATCGCCGAGTGGACGTTGAGGGAGAGGATGTAGAGAGTGGCACCGATGGCGAACCGGCCGCGGCGGCGAAGGGGTTGGTGCCGGACGAGGAGACATCGGAGAAGATATCCATCGAGGCTAGGCGGAAGCGAGATGCCAAGGATGGAGAAAGATTGATACCATGTAGAGAGGAGACACAAGGATTGAGTCAGGATGATCTCGTTAATTGACAGTGGCAACATATATACACAGTCTCATACACACACAAGAAAACAAACTACCTAAGCTGACTCCTAGGCTATCTCCTAGAAGGAAGGTGCATGCGATCATGGGCCGTTGGAGTCTTGGAGAGCTAACGGTATGGTGGGGTGGCGTGGATGTAGGAACCGAAAATGTCTTCCAACACTTTGAATGCGAAACTACTTTGCGGATGACTGGTGAATGGATGATGCATGCACGATGTGCAATCGAACGGTGTCCCGCAAAGAGCTTGATGACACCACCGGCTTGATTATTAATATCGTCCGTAAATCGTGCATAGACGTCGTGTGTATAACAACGTTGCTTTGGATGCTAATCGTCCTCCCGCACTGATGTACTCTTTGGGCGGTAAGCCGGTAATATTATTCTAGATTGGTACCATGGCTTGTCTGGAGCGCCAGTCACTTGTTCTTCTTCCCCTGGAGCTCATTATGTGTGTTACTAATGTATCTTATCGATGGTTCTTGGATAGATTACAATGCTGCATGTGATGCTCGTAGTCTGGCTCCACGACATCTTTGTTTGTCTGAACTTTGCACACATATCTTAAGCAAATCTCCAGCAGGCGAACATCACACGGTGGATAGCTTCTTTTTTTTTTAACACAGTACAATCAAAGTCGCTCACATACACAAGCATACATTCACCGCTATGAACGCATGCATGCACATCTTAAACCCTATGATCACCTTCAAAAGACTGAACCGACATAGCATCTTGACGCCACAAGCACCTCGCAGTTGACTAGCTAGAACATTTAGCTGTTGCACAGATTTGGATTGGTTTGAAAGGGTTATTGCGAAAAAGGACCCAAACTACTACAAGGAAAAGACACATCCATAACGTTATGACCCGAATAAAATTATATTTTGTCACTTACATGACGATAATTATGACAAAAACATATTACCTCTTCCTAAATATAAGATCTTTTAGAGAATTTCAATATGGACTACGTATGGATGTATATAAACGTATTTTAGAGTGTAGATTTACTTATTTTACTCCGCACACAGTCCATATTGAAATCTCTAAAAAGTCTTATATTTAAAAACGGAGGGAGTATATCATTACGGATGTGGTAGACATCTACTTCTATGATAGAAAATTATGACATAAAATGAACCTTTCATCCTGGGTAGGCTGAAGGCGCACTTGCATGATATTTTTTGGGCCGTCATGACTTTAAAAATCATGCTAGAAGTGGGGCAAAAAAACTGCAGGGATTTCTCGATATATGGTGGGTGGTCGGCCCCGAGCGATGTAGGGGTAATTTGCGTGTTTCTCTTGTACGCGCATGTGTGTGAGCCCTTAGCTTACTGAACCCAAGTGAGCCCTTCGCCCTACTAAACCCAAGCGAGCCTTTCGCACTATCAATTATAAAACCCGAGCGAGCCGTTCGCACTACTGAACCGAAGCGCTCCCTTCACACTATCAAACCCGAGTGATTCCTTCACACTATCAAACTCGAGCGAGCCCTTCACACTACTGAACCTGAGCGATCCCTTCACACTATCAAAACCGAGTGGTCCCTCTGCACTATCAAATCCGAGCGATTCCTTCGCACTAGTGAACCCAAGCGATCGATTTGTGACTCGATCAAGTTATTGCGATCTTGCATGGTAGTGTAGGAGGCCCGGTCGATCGCGCACGCGATACGTAGAGTCGAGACCAACCAGTTGTTGCATCGAGCCACCTTGCGCGACACGTAGAGTTGACCTAGCCGGTTGACTCTCGATGAATAGTCTCCATTGCTACCGCGTGCGTGTACACTCCACCCCAGCCGATTAGAGGTTGGATGAATAGAACCCTGTGGTAGGCGGTTAGCACTGAATGAGCAGGACCCTGAGGAAGCCGTGCCGTTTGAACAAGACCTCGAGGAAGCCGTGCCGCAGTGCCGTTGTACGCCACGCCCTAACTAGTTTGGGATCGATGAACAGGACCTCATGAAGGCCGTAGGCAGTTGGCGCCGGATGACTTGCAGTTTTTTTTCGAACCATGCAGGAGAGTTGCATGTATTATATTAAAGAAAGAGGGGTAAACAACACGACCAATCCAAAACAACTCAGAAAAAAAATAGAAAAACGAACTACACACCCAACCGCGGAACAGCTAACACGCAAAAAAGCCCCTACAAGTCGAACGCAATAACATGCAGTTAATGAAGGATCAAACGACCAAAACTCGCCACCTCCTACTGCCTAGCGTCAGCTTTGATTTGATCACCGACATTTTGCAAAGGTGTGAAGCGATTATCAAAGACTTCTGTTTCTCTCGCGCCATATGCTCCAGATTATCAAGTGAACTAAGGAGTTCAGAGATTTTCTCTTAGTTCCTTGAGTAATGAGTCTAGCATTGTGCCACCAATCCTGGAGAGATGGTAATCCTTGAGCCACTATCTCACTCAAAAAACAGCCCACTGAAGCACCATATTCCAAATAATCTGCATGACCGAGCAACCTATGAATAAATGATGAACGATTTCTGGAGTGTTATGACAGTAGCAGCAAGCAACCTGGCGAGGAAAACCACGTTTTGCAAGACGGTCGTTTGTCCATACATACCCTCTGACGACCAACCATAGAAAACGTTTAATTTTCAGAGGCGCCCAAGTCTTCCAGATACCACTGGCCATGCTGCATTTTACCGCAGCACAAAAATGTGCATTATAAACAAACCTTGGTGAATAATCTCCCTTTGCCTCCCAAGTCCAAGTCCACTTATCTTCATTCGAGGGATCAAGATGAATATTGGTAACGATCTCCCATAAGTTTAACACCTGATGGAAGGTACGAATAGAAATCTGCCCCTTAATATCTTTAATCCAAGCTCCATCAATCATTGCATCTGCAACAGTTCTTCTTTCTCTGACGACTGTTGAGACAACGTTAATAACATCCGGTGCATAATCTGCAACAGTGGCCCCCTCAATCCATCTATCCGTCCAGAAGTAGCATCGCTGCCCATTTCCCAAAACAACTCGAGCCGCAGCATTGAAAAGTTGTCTATTGTTATACTCCAGGGGGTTGAGCATGATACTCCAAAAGCGATCCCGAGCAGTACGAGCCTTCCACGCCCAACACAACTTGAGAGCAGAATCCATAATTTCAAGGTCCAGTATGCCCAAGCCACCACACTCCTTCGGTCTGCAAACATATTTCCAACTCACTAAAAATGGCCACCATTCACAACTTCAGTACCCTTCCAAAGAAAAGCTCTCCTAATTTTATCAATGGCCTTGAACACCCACGGAGGTGGATCCAACGACGTGAGGTGGAAAATTGGTATAGCCGAACGCACGACCTGAACCAATATCAAACGACCACTCTGAAACAGAAAGCCGGTTCGCCATGTCCCTAATTTGTTCCTGATCTTGTCAATCAATCACTGAAAGTCCTCTTTGCGCAATTTTTTCAGACTAAGCGATAGACCCAAATACTTTATGGAAAGTTGTTCAATCTGACAGTTTAAGGTGTTACCAAACTTGGCAATCAGCTGATCCTCACAAGAAATTGGAGTTATTGAACTTTTGTTCATGTTACATCTCAGACCTGAGGCACTCCCAAAAATATTTAGAAGTACTTTAGTTGCCTCTACCTCATTATGTGCTGCCTTAAGAAAGAGAATGACTGTAACGCCCCGAGACCGATGTGCCAGGTGTCTTTCAGTTATTCGCTGTTGTTGCCTTGTCATTTGCTTGCATGTCATGCATTTAATATTATGTAATCATGTGCATCGCATTTTTTTGAAAGAAAAGGTGGCTGAATGCCAACCTTATATTTCAAAACAGGTTAGAAACCTGTGAAAGTCACATGTTACATTGGCCCTGTGAAGTGCACCCAGGTGCAAGATCACAAGTAAGAGTAGAGTGGTGAGGGAAGGAAGACTACAAGAGCAAGGAGGGGATACCAACATGTCCGTCTCATGCATCCGAGCATTTTCCCTGTTGTCCGTTTTGCATTCCGGCGCTCCTATGTCCTCCGGTGTTCCCTTTTGCCTCTTTTCGTGTGCTGGTGTTAAACATTTTCGGATTGAACCGAGACTTGCCAAGCGGCCTTGGTTTACTACCGATAGAACGTCTGTCAAGTTTCGTTCCATTTGGACTTCGTTTGATACTCCAACGGTTAACCGAGGAACCGTAAAGGCCTCGTATGTATTGCAGCCCAACACCCTTCCAAAGTGGCCCAAAACCCACCTAAACCCCCTCCATCATCTAGGCCATTCGATCACGATCGCGTGGCCGAAAACCGCACCTCATTTGGACTCTCCTAGCTCCCTCTACCTATATATATGTGGCTCTCCCCGAATTTTTCGCGGACGAAACCCTAGATCTGGAGGTTGATTTTCGTCTGTCCCCAGATCTGCTTATTTTTATGCATTCTACATCGCATTATAACTTTGCATTCGTGACTCTGTTTTGGGTGTGTAGCATATTAAATTGTCCGCCTCGGCGAGTACTTCATTTCATTCCATTGGACCATGTTCATTTGAGTTCATCTTGATGCCCTAAATTCTGTTGTAAGAGTGCTAGTTTATATTAGTTTCAGATTCTTATCAGTATTTGAACATTTGTCATTTTTGTCATGATTGTTGTGTGCCTCCTATGAACTTGAGCCCTTCATGTGTTTTGAAGTATGTCATGCCATCTTTACATGGGTGTATGACATGTATTTTTGTGATCTTTGTGGTGACTAGCACAAGCATGCAAAGTAGCTCTCGTGATGTTGCTGATTACAGGGACTTAGAATTCTTCTAAGTCATTTCTCTGATATTATTTTTATGTCATGTATTCATGTTGCTACAGTGAGATCCATGCCTCTTTTGAGCATGTTCAGTAAGGATGATTTTGAGATATTGTTATGTTCTATCCATCCATGTCTTTGTTTGCAATTATGGAGTACCCTAGCATGACTCAATCTTGCTTTACGTTTGCTATAAAATGATCCTGGCAGAAAGTTTACGTGTTAATCAATTTTGCCGAGGTTGTTGTAGTTGTTCCATGCATGCTATGTTGTTGTTCTTGCCATGTTTAGCTTCTATGCCATGTCTACTTGCTGGATGTATGCTTAGTTTGTCATGCAATGCCTTGTGGTGAGTGCATCGAGCTCGCAAACATGCATGCATGAATCTGTTTTGCCATGTTCCATTTTTCTGCCAAGTCTGAATCTGTTAACAAAAGTTGCTATGTTCACATGGTTGCCATTATATTTTCTGATCCCTTTTGGCTTATGGTTAGTAAGGGACTTTTGTTGTATGCTTTGAGTAGCTTCATGCCATGCCTTTCTTTGATATGATATGTTCCTGTAGCATGTTGTTATCTTGCTCTAAACATTGCTTCCTGATGTTAAAATCCTGACATGTTATTTTCACTAAGTCTGTAACCTGATATCTTTTGCTCTTTTGCCATGCTTGTTTGAACCTGCTATTGAGTGAATTAGCCTTAGCTCAGTGTTCATCTTTTGTCAAGCATCTTGAGTGGATCCCTGCCATGTGCTTTGTTGTTATGTTAGAGTGCAGTAGCTTATTGTTCTTGATGCATCTAGATGGCCTCGTGCTGTTAACCGCAGCTTTGTGCCATTATTGTTTTGCTTGCCATTTGCAAACCGTGCATCCGATTCCGGTGATCTTTATATCGATTTCGACCGAAATCATCTCATCTTTCCAGCGGCATTCTTGGTTTTCCAAGTTGAGGCCTGATTCAATTTTTTCCTTCCGGAGCTCGCATATACATTGCATATCTCATCCCGCATATCATGCCATGTTTTGCATCATGTTGCTTGTGCATTGCACGTGGTTGATTGTGTCTCCCTTTGCTTGTGTTCTTGCTTTGGGTAGAGCCGGG
>NW_024117714.1:0-11386 GCF_003073215.2 Triticum urartu | reverse complement strand
ACGCACGCTGCGGCTGGCAGGCGCATCCCTGTCATGGCCTTCTCGGTGAGCTCTGTTCCTGTCAACCAAACCTTGGACGAGGATAGACCTCGTGTCAAAGCCTGGATCCCTGGGGTCGACTGGAATCCTCTGCCCAACGCTATGAGGGCGCCTGTCAGCTTGGTGTCGAGGCGCATATGACCCACTCCTCGGGGGGGTTGGCACTCGACGTCGATTATCACGATCGAATCGGTGATCATACTGCTCATTCCTTCTGTACTGATCATGCCGTTCGCCACATCCCTCACGCCTCGGAGGCGACCGCGGGCTGTGAGCCGACTGGACTGTATCTGTTGCAACGGATCGACTGTGGATCCTGTTCCACGACTGGGAAACGGTGGAATTCTGGTTTCCCGCCGCCCGGAGCAACGCTCTGATCTGCAACAAGCCCCTGCCAGCCTCTGACTGGGAGGGCTGAATTGATTCTGCTATACGGGCCGCAGCGGCCGAATTCTGAACTGGGGTTTGATATACCTGCGTCGGCGGGAAGAGCTGGCGTCGACTAGACTCGGGAGCCCACTGACGCGCTCGCTCGTCCGCTGGAGATTTTCCAGTCGAGTGCGCTCGGCCAAATTAGCCAAGCGCGCGTCCTCCAAGGCACTAGCCTCGGGGGACTCTCCGACGATAGGGGTGCGGAGGGTGTCCGTGTTCCGACGGCGAAGCTCCTCTCGCTGTGATGACGTGAGAGGTTCGGGGAGATACTCATCGTGGGGATGCGACGGGTCGCCCCCACCCGCGCCTCCATTGGTGCGAGGGAAACCGGGAGGACTGTGCGTTCCATCGACCGCTAGGATCTCAGCCGCTGGGTCGCTGCTGTTGCACTCGGATGCCGTCTCCGCGGAGCCAGTTGACTGGTCGAACAGGCCGCAGAGGGATTCGTCGGGCTCGATTGCCGCGACTTGCGGGGCGGCCGTCTGGCGAGCCACGGCATGCCTCACCCACCTCTGAAGTCTCGACCAACCGGAGCGCTTGCATAAAAGTTTCGGGTTTTATCGGTAACGTACCGGGACCACCAAGAGGGTCCCGGGGGTCCACCAAGGGGGTCCACCTGCCCCGGGAGGCCACATGGGCTGTAGGGGTGTGCGCCTTGGCCTATATGGGCCAAGGGCACCAGCCCCAAGAGGCCCATGCGCCAGGAGATCAAGAAAGGAAGAGTCCTAAAGGGGGAAGGCACCTCCTAGGTGCCTTGGGGAGGAGGGATTCCTCCCTTGGCCGCCGCCCCCTAGGAGATTGCATCTCCTAGGGCCGGCGCCCCCTCCCTAGGCTCCCTATATATAGTGGGGGAAGGAGGGCCTCTCAAACCACGCCTTTGGTGCCTCCCTCTCCCTCTCCAACACATCCTCCTCCATAGAGCTTGGCGAAGCCCTGCCGGAGTACTGCAGCTCCATCACCACCACGCCGTCGTGCTGCTGCTGGAGCCATCTTCCTCAACCTCTCCTTCCCCTTGCTGGATCAAGAAGGAGGAGACGTTACGCTGACCGTACGTGTGTTGAACGCGGAGGTGCCGTCCGTTCGGCGCTAGGATCTCCGGTGATTTGGATCACGTCGAGTACGCCTTCCTCATCCCCGTTCTTTGAACGCTTCCGCGCGTGATCTACAAAGGTATGTAGATGCAATCCGATCACTCGTTGCTAGATGAACTCCTAATGGATCTTGGTGAAACCGTAGGAATTTTTTTTGTTTTCTGCTACGTTCCCCAACAGTCATCCCTCTAGTGGTGCCATGTGAACGTCGACTACATGACACTTCACCATTGCTTGGGCCTAAAGGGAGGCATTGGGAAGTAATAAGTAGATGATGGGTTGCTAGAGTGACATAAGCTTAAACCCTAGTTTATGCGTTGCTTCATAAGGGGCTAATTTGGATCCATATGTTTCATGCTATGGTTAGGTTTACCTTAATACTTCTGTTGTAGTTGCGGATGCTTGCAATGTGGGTTAATCATAAGTGGGATGCTTGTCCAAGTAAGGACAATATCCAAGCGCCGGTCCACCCACATATCAAATTATTAAAGTACCGAACGCGAATCATATGAACGTGATGAAAACTAGCTTGATGATAATTCCCATGTGTCCTCGAGAGCGCTTTCCTTCATATAAGAGTTTGTCCAGACTTGTCTTTTGCTACAAAAAGGATTGGGCCATCTTGCTGCACCTTATTTACTTTTATTACTTGCTACTCGTTACAAATTACCTTATCACAAAACTATCTGTTACCGATAATTTCAGTGCTTGCAGAGAATACCTTACTGAAAACTGCTTATCATTTCCTTCTGCTCCTCGTTGGGTTCGACACTCTTACTTATCGAAAAGGCTACGATAGATCCCCTACACTTGTGGGTCATCATCTCTCCACCTTTTTTGGCTGGACAAATGGCTTCTCAGCTGCCCGCTCCACAAAGCCTTCCCACACCTCTACTCGCACTCCATAGATGACAAGGTGTTAGAGGCTACAATCTGGCAAAACAACTTATTATCAAACCTACGGAACCGTCTTACTAATGCTGCTGCTCGCGAGTTGGACTGTGTTTTGTTGTTGCTGCAGGATTTTCAACACTCGGACAGACAAGATGAGCGGCTACTCACGCATAGGCTTCCCTTCTCAGCCAAAAATGCCTACTCCAGCATTGTGGCGCAAGACTCCTTCGATCCTCATCATGATTTTGTCTGGTCCTCCAAGGTCCCGATCAAAGTCAAAATCTTCGCCTGGCTTCTCCTTCACGATCGCCTAAATACGAAGGCTAACATGTTTCACAAGCATATTGCTCAATCGGCTGCATGCCCACGATGTCAAGATCCGTGTGAAGATGCCCTCCACCTCATCTCCAACTGCTCCTGGACGCTCTCCACCAACAACCGTCATCCCTCGACGCTCTCCACCAACAACCGTCAGTTCAAGGTCTCAACCCCAACATCTGGCCATCAGTGGCCTTAACAGTTTCATGGAAGCTATGGGACTCGAGAAACGCTCTTGCGTTCAGAAACGAAGATCACCCACCCCCGAGTAATGATAAGAAACATTGTAGCAGACTTCTCTATCTGGGTCTTCAGGTTTAAAAAACTGAAGATTGTGCCGCTGCTAGGCAGTGGCTACACTTTCTCTCCGCTACAATCCCCTCTGTCTGAAAAAAACAGTAATCTGAACTATGTTGTAACTCTCGGTTCTCTCATTTGAGTGGTAATATATTCAGGTGGGGAGGCTCTCCCCCCGGTGACCGTTCAAAAAAAAAAACTAGTGCTCTACAAATCAAATAACCCCTGTAGAAAACAATCAGAAATAAAACTAAGCTTATATATATGCTTGACAAACATTTTAAAATATCGGCCCAACCAACCAGGGAGGACAGGAGGAGAGGAGACTGGAGACAGGGAGGAGGAGGATCCAGAAAGAAAGAAAAGAAAGCAGCGAAAAAGCGAGGCAGGCAGCCCAGATCAAAACCCCTCCTCACCGTCGCCGGTCGTCTCCCTCCCCTACCGAATCCCCCACCTCCGCGCGCCGATCCACTCCGGCGCCCCGCGGTCAGAGGGTTTTGCTCCCCTCCTAGAGAGGGCGGCCAGATCTCGCGCGGCGGCGAGCAGATCTGGGCCTTCCCCTAGAGAGGGGATGGCGCTCTCCGGGATGCGGGGGCTGTCGGTCTTCATCAGCGACATCCGCAACTGCCACAACAAGGAGCAGGAGCGCCTCCGTGTCGACAAGGAGCTCGGCAACATCCGCACCCGCTTCAAGAACGAAAAGGTACCATCCCCTCCCCTCCCCTCCATTTCGCGATCTGGGAGAATTCGGGCCGGTTTCGCGAAAAGGTTTGATTGATGCTGGCACATATAGTTTGTGCCCACACTATAAATTACTCCTTCCGTCCCATAATATAAGAGCGTTTTTCACACTACACTAGTATAAAAGACGTTCTTATATTATGGGACGGAGGGAGTACAAAGCAAAGCTCCACACCGTGGTATCTTAGTTCGGTGTTTTGTGGCAAAGTGGCACTGCTACATATGAAATTGGTGCTACAACAAACAGTGATCATATGCCTGATCCGCTAGAAAAGCATCATATGCCTGAATGCATGTGCATCAAGCTGCTGTAATGCACACTCGTGCACTATGATAAATACTCTTAAACTAGACTAAGAACTACTGTATTAACTTGATTAATTCATGCTTGATTACAATAGGCGTGATAACCCCCATTACATAGGCGGGAGTTCTCCCGAAGGATGTGAAAACCAACCAAATCATATAGCAATTAGTTGCTAGTTGCATAACAGTATAATCCTCATCCATACATGGATGGACGTGTGCATACATCTTGCACATACCAGGTGTTTGTAGAGTCAGATTAAAATAAAGACCTACCATATTTCGATATACACCTTCTTCATGTCAGGCCAGTTGTGCTAGACATGTACAATCCTAAGTGTAAAGTGGTATTGGTCTCGTCAGCACATGACTGGTGGTGCAATGTTGAGGCTGCAGGGTCATTTAACCCACAGCTTTTCTTCTAACAAAACTAAGTTATCATACTAGTAAAACATCATGAATTTAAAACCAAGAACAGTGTGTTTGACCCCACAGGGTTGTACTGCTGGCACTGATACTATATGCATGTATTGTAGCAATTAAGGCAGCAGAAAATCAACCTTACTAAAAAGCACCATTATCTGCCATCTTGCAGGGATTGTCGCATTACGAGAAGAAAAAGTATGTTTGGAAAATGCTTTATATACATATGCTGGGTTACGATGTTGATTTTGGACATATGGAAACTGTTTCTTTGATATCCGCGCCGAAGTATCCTGAGAAACAGGTGAAAGCCGCATCTTTGAAATTCTCAATTATCTCTCCTTTCCAGTAGTACAATTTGTTTCCTAATTGCTACCTTTTGATTGTGCTGCAGGTTGGATACATCGTGACATCTTGTTTACTTAACGAGAATAACGATTTTCTAAGGATGGTCATAAATACAGTACGCAATGACATAATAGGACGAAATGAGACTTATCAGTGCTTAGCATTGACGATGGTATGCCATCCTGTTCTACTCTTCTATCTCTGTATCTTCTTTCGATTTACTTGAATTTCGTAGACATTTTATTGTGAACAAATCTGATAAAATAGAACTGCTTTTGCGAATATGTAATCTAGTACTATTATAAACATCCTTTTCTAACTATTGCATACACCAGACATCACATTTGGGAAATGTTACTCGATACCAGAAAAAGATAGTGATGCAAAAGGACATCAAGATGCAAAAACTACTCCTTAGGAATTTAACAACCAAAACCTGAATTGCACTGACAAAATTTCCCAGTATTATGAGAATTTACTTTATTTTGGGCTTTGTTAAGTGGCTTTTATTATTGTGCATTACTCAGCTATTTAATGAAATAGAAAATTTGCGCCTTCTATTCTATGTGTATTTCCTTAATTAAATCCGTTTCAGGTAGGTAATATTGGTGGGAAAGAATTTTCTGAGTCATTGGCCCCTGATGTCCAGAAACTTCTTGTAAGTGGATAATACCTACTCATCAGATTTCAAGCCCTATCTTCTTATTTGAGTGATTGGACTAATGAAACACCTACTCATCAGATTTCAAGCAGCTGCCGGCCTGTAGTCAGAAAGAAGGCTGCTCTATGCCTTCTGCGACTTTATAGGAAGAACCCAGATGTTGTGAATATCGATGGCTGGTACTAACATAACGGAACATGAAGTTTTATTACCCACTGCACACAATTGCTTAGCTAATTGCATTTCGTATGTCAGGTCTGATCGGATGGCACAACTTCTAGATGAGCGTGATCTAGGTGTGCTGACATCTGTCATGAGCCTTTTTGTCTCACTAGTATCTAATAATGCTGAAGCATATTGGAATTGCCTTCCAAAGTGTGTAAGAATATTGGAGAGGATGGCAAG
Source organism: Triticum urartu (assembly GCF_003073215.2). Taxonomy (NCBI): domain Eukaryota; kingdom Viridiplantae; phylum Streptophyta; class Magnoliopsida; order Poales; family Poaceae; genus Triticum; species Triticum urartu. The sequence goes on along the minus strand of NW_024117714.1, from coordinate 5,431 downwards.
AAACCAAGATATTCCCCAAGAATACACCTACTATGGAATTCCATCTCCTTGGCTTCAGGTATTTTCTTTTCTTTCCTTGTCTCATCCAGCTTGGTTAAAGTTAGGTCTGCATAAATTTGTATGGAGATTGTTGAATCTATTCGGTCATAACCTGCTGAAATCTTGCTCTCCTTCAACTCTGATTGCATACCTGTGATTTTATTTTTCAGCTGGTCTTCAAATACTGTGTGTCTGATTTATTTTCATATAATTGGTTTGTGCCATTTATGTTTGTTACCTACTATCGCGCTTGACCGGGAAAAAACGTAAATAGCTGCATGCTTCTTTCTGTGATTTGTTATCGTAAACATTTGAATCTCTGGAGTTCGGTGTGCAAATGTGATGTGAATTATTAAGCATGTACTTGGGTTGTGGCTAAAGAAAGTTACAATGCTAAGCCGCATTTCACAAGCCATAAATTAATATTACATAATCTCTGATGTGCATACTAGGTAAGCAACAAAATCTTATGATATTCTGAACTCAAAGCTGGTGGAGTTGCTATGGTTGGAACATTACGTTCTGTTTTTATTTAGTGGGTGGTAGTTTTACACAATGCTTGTGTGGCCCTGGCAGGACACATTGTTTCCATTGTCTTCTTAAAATTGAATTATATCACATCCATTATCTACTTTTTATGCTGGGTTGTTCAAAGAAATATATATACCTGCTGTTCATGTTGGATGCAATTTTTCTGCACATTCATTAGTTTTTAAAATTAATTTTATTAATATTTCAGGTTAAGGCAATGAGAGCTCTTCAGTACTTCCCTACCATTGAAGATCCTAGTGCAAGGCGAGCTTTGTTTGAGGTACAACTCTTTTTACTACTGTACTCCACATATACAAATAGTTCATGGATTATAATGGTTCCTGTAATTCTGTAGGTTTTACAGCGTATTTTGATGGGTACTGATGTCGTTAAAAACGTCAACAAGAATAATGCCTCACATGCTGTCCTCTTTGAAGCTCTTGCTCTGGTGGGTTCGTGCTATCTTTTTGGGCTTCTACTGTTTATTTTCTTTCGTAGCAACTTGTCTTGTCATTTCCTCTCCTACATCAATTTTTAATTCAGATTTTATCTCGACAGCCTCTTATGCTTAAGCATCTCTTCCTTTTCCTTATAAAAAATTGTTGTGCAATACTTATCCTCAATGCAGGTAATGCATCTTGATGCTGAAAAGGAGATGATGTCCCAATGCGTGGCTCTTCTCGGCAAGTTTATTGCTGTCAGGGAGCCCAATATTAGGTATCTTGGTCTGGTAAGTGGCTAAGCATGTTCCTTTGCAATAGCGCCTTCACTTGATTTTACGCCATATGTCTCCCGATATTGCACTAGAATCAAACTGCGTGACTGTAAATTTTACTATAATGTAACAACATTCCATTCATCTTCACAGGAGAACATGAGTAGAATGCTGTTAGTAACAGATGTACAGGATATAATAAAAAGGCACCAGGCTCAGATCATTACGTCTTTGAAGGATCCAGATATCAGGTACCTGAGGACTTTCCAACATCTGTGGTTGCATAGATATTATAAACTGGTTAACACTGAAAAAATAATAATATATAAAGAAGTTCAAACCAGTCAGATCACAATTTTGACCTAAGGTCGATAGTTTGGAACTCCTCACCTTATTTTTCAATGTAGGGGAGTATCCTGCTGCATTCTTTTTGTGACAGCCAAGCCACTTAAATCTAATTTGTGAATTCTTCTGCAATTAATTGAATCATTAATGTCATTTTTTACTTTAGGCAAGCCTGAGTACATACCTTGTATTAATAATTGTTATTTGAACATTTTGTTTGACATCCTTCCTGAGAAGTAGTACATTCACGATATGCTGGACCTAGAATCTGACTACATTGAAAACAGTTTCTTTGGAATATCCAAGTACCATTAGACGATTCCTACTAAAATGCTGCTTGATTCGAGGCACATATATTTTTTGGCTTCATTTGAAACCCTGTTTTCTCCACCAGCCTTCTGCTATTCTCTCCCTCCCTCCCTCCCTCCCAGTGTTAAAAATAGAACAGTGCTTATGTGTTAAGCTCCATCATGACTGAGTAGTTAACACGATGTGCACAGCTATGTACACAGGCCACTTAAGAGGTGTTTTATATTATTAGCATCTTTTTTATTAATTCAGTATGTTTTCACATGTTTACCTACACTTGGTGTGCTAATGTTTATGTGTTTTCTATCATGCAGCATTAGAAGGCGGGCTCTTGATTTGCTGTATGGCATGTGTGATGTTACAAATGCAAAGGAAATTGTTGAGGAGTTGTTGCAGGTAACTCATGTTGTGATAATGGTCCTGCAAACGATTTTTTTTTCTAAGTAGGCACCTGTTAATACTTACTGTGCTGTTCTTAATTTATTATCTTCATTTTCCTCAGTATCTTAACACAGCTGAATTTGCAATGCGTGAAGAGCTGGCTCTGAAGGCAGCCATTCTTGCAGAGAAGTTTGCTCCAAATCTTTCATGGTAAAGAATTTTTACGACGGGATCAGACCATATTTCACTGTTTGGTATTGCTTATTGAACTTGAAAGTTAAATTGCCTTGCATGTATTCGTTACATACATGCTACATGCGGTATTTTTGCATGCACAGCCAGTAACCTGCAAACCCGATCAAGTAGCTGTTCACCTAAAATGGGTTTACCTTGACCAGGCTACAAAGCTGATATTTCTGTATTGGGTTGCTGCACTTTGTGTAGAGTAATAACTGGAGAGAAGGACACACTAATTTATGCTGATTTCTTATTTCTGTAGCTTCAGGTCATTGCGAAGTGTTGGGCATATCTAACTATTGTTTGTGTAGGTATGTTGATGTTATACTTCAGTTGATAGACAAAGCGGGAGATTTTGTAAGTGATGATATATGGTATCGAGTGGTGCAATTTGTCACCAACAATGAGGATCTTCAGGTTCTTGCATATTTCTGATTCCACTTTTGCCGGATCTTCTCAGTACTGTTTGATGGACCTGATGTTTGACTCGTAACTTTCTCAGGCATATGCTGCAGCTAAGGCGAGGGAATACCTTGACAAGCCTGCTTTGCATGAGACCATGGTCAAGGTATTTTACATGACCTGAACTTGTTGTGCTAGTATCATGAAGTTTGATTTTTCAGAACTGCTCGATCGTTTTAATTTGTAGAGCCCCACTATAAACCTGTGTTTAACTAGCAGTACAGTCTGTTGAAGTGTTGATAAGTAAATAAAACATACCTTTATTCATGATTGACCTCATTTAAACTTGGACTTTTCGTTATGCCTTTTATTTGTCTGTCATAAAGGAATCCAATCTACCTACCAAGTGTCCACCCTTCTTGTCTGTATTGTGTTTTACTTCACATTATCCTACTCTCGTGCCAATACAGGTCAGTGCTTACCTTCTTGGAGAGTATGGCCACCTTTTGGCCCAAAGACCTAGTTGTAGCCCCAAGGAGTTGTTTACCATTATAAATGACAGGCTTCCAACAGTATCGTAAGTTGTAAAAAGGACTTCCTTGAGTAACTTCTTTTTTCTGCTCTAATGTAAAAATTTAATTCTCTGATTTTTCATCAGGTCAAGTACTGTTGCCATTATTATCTCAGCCTATGCCAAGATACTTATGCACACTCAGCCTCCTGATGCGGGACTGCAGCAACAAATCCTGACAATATTTAAAAAGTACCAGTTTACTCATTCTGCTTTGATGACACGCCACCTTTTTTATGTCTGTGAAGTTTTTTTTACGCTTACGTTACATTTCAGGCATGAAAGTTATATCGATGTTGAAATTCAGCAGAGAGCAGTTGAATATTTTGAACTAAGCAGAAAGGGTCCTGCTTTGGCTGATGTATTGGCTGAAATGCCAAAATTTCCTGAACGTGAGGTAAACATGTATCCTGTTTACCTGTTAGTCGTGTAATGTGTACTCATATTTGCCGGTACATCAAGAAGGATTCATGTTAACTTTTTAATTATGTATTTGCATGTCGAATCTAGTCTGCTCTGTTGAAAAAGGCTGAAGATGCTGAAGTTGACACAGCAGAGCAGAGTGCCATAAAACTACGAAGTCAGCAACAATCATCCAGTGCTATTGTTGTAGCTGCTCAGCCCCCTGTAAACGGACCAGCACCAGCTGCTAATCATCTAACTCTTGTGAAGATGCCAAGTCAAAACATTGCTGAAGTATGACCTTCTTACTTAGTTATGAAATACATTGGGCATCATTCGTGAGTTTCATTTAAGCAATATTTATGATATTCAGGAGAGCAATGTCAGTCATGAAGAAACAGCGGTAGAAGCTCCAAAAGAAAATGGTGCTCCCGTCGAAGTTCAGAGAAATGTCGAGATCATCACTGAGCCCGCTCCTGTTAGTAAAGTTGAGCCTCCTGCATCTCGTCCTGCTTCTCAAGCAGACCTCCTTGCAGACCTTTTGGGCCCTCTTGCAATAGAGGGTCCTCCTGCTGCTGTAGAGCAAATTCCTGCTCAAGGATTGGAGGCTAATCAAAGTCCAGTAGGTGACTTGGCACTAGCTACCCTTGAGGACCAGTCCAACTCTGTTCAGGTATTACAATACTTTCTCATAACATTAGTGTCTTTATATGGAACTATTTCATGGCTGTATGCTCACTATTTAGTGGCGGCATCAGCAGAATATGTCATACTGTCATTCAGTTTTATATGTGCTGGCTGCTTTCTTCTGCTGACCAACTCTGTTTTCTACAGCCAATTGTCAATGTGGAGGAGAAGTTTAATATATTGTGCACGAAAGATAGTGGAGTTCTGTATGAGGATCCTAACATCCAGGTTTGCAGAAGTCGTTGATCTTTTTTCCTCCTTTTGAGCATTCCTTATCTCTGCTGCCTGAACCCTCTGTGTGGTCTTTTTCCCTACCTCTAGATTGGTTTAAAAGCAGAGTGGCGGGCCCATCATGGTCGTCTTATTCTTTTCCTGGGGAATAAAAATACTTCGCCCCTTTTGTCATTGAGGGCTTTGATTTTGCCTCCTAGCCATTTTAAAGTGGAACTCTCGTCAGTACCTGATACTATTCCTCCTAGAGCACAGGTACCACGCGCTGCAGTACAATTCACGTTTTCCATGTTTTCTTTCCTGAATTAATCTCATTTTCATTTTTCTATGTTCTTCAGGTGCAAATCCCAGTCGAGGTTACAAATCTCCGCGCGAGTAGAGATGTTGCTGTTCTTGATTTCTCATATAAACATGGAGCTGCACTGGTGATTGTTTTATGCCATCATTTTTCCCGAGAGTTCAGATATTCTTTTGTTTTCTCACAATGTAACAGCAGTGTATTTGCTTTGCTTACTCAGGTGAACGCTAAACTTCGACTTCCTATTCTGTTGCATAAATTCTTGCAACCTATAACTCTTTCC
>NW_024117713.1:0-8239 GCF_003073215.2 Triticum urartu | reverse complement strand
CGGGTTCGGTGACCGCCCCCAAGGGTTGCCATTTGTATGGGTTCGGTGACCGCCCCCAAGGGTCCCTTAATAATAATGCTTTTATTATTGCCTCTAGGGCATATTTCCAACAACATCGCCGTCTCCGCATGCCTCGGTTATCTCTTACCCGAGCTCTTTACTTATGCACTTTACTTTGTGATAGCCATATTGTTTCTTGTCATATATCTTGCTATCACCTACTAGTTTATCTTTCTTAGCATAAGTTGTTGGTGCACATAGGTGAGCCTAGTTGTTTTAGGTTTTGTGCTTGATAAATTAACCGCTAGGTTTATTCCGCATTTGTTCAAGCCTAAATTGTAATTATTTTAAAACGCCTATTCACCCCCCCTCTAGGCGACATCCACGATCTTTCAATTGGTATCAGAGCCTCGTCTCTCTTTATTAGGGTTTACCGCCTAGAGAGTAAAGATGTCGATTAGGGGATTAGGATTCTCTGACACTCTTAGTTTCGATGGCACAAATTTTGATGTTTGGATAATTCGCATGCTTAATCTCTTTAGGGTCATGGACCCAAATTTAGAGCGAATTGTAGATATGGGTTTTTCTCCTCCAAAGGATCCCCAAAGATTATCTTTAGAGGATGAGAAAAACTCTTATCTCAATGCTCAAGCTTCTAATGTGTTTTTTGATGCTTTGAGCAATGTAGTTATATTTCAACTCATGTCGTTCCGGGATGCTCATGAGTTGTGGACGAAGCTTCAAGAAAAATATGGTGTGTCCAAGATTTGTGGGGATGACTGTTCTCCCTCCACCTCCGGTCGTATAGTCTTCTCAACTTCTTCTACTTCACCTACATGTGGTTTGCCACAAGGTAATGATATGGTGAGTAGTGTTGGTCATTGCAATGATGATAGTATGCTTATTGTGGATGATCCTTCATCACTATCTTATTGCAATGATCCTTCTTTGGGCTTTAACACTTCGAGCACTCCAAATGTTTCACATGCTTGTGTTGATAGTCCTTGCATATCATGTAGAAATTGCTTGACTAAATCTCATGATGATATGTGTACTATGTCTTGTTGCCATGATAAAAATATATATATTTCCTCGAATTGTTGTACTAACAATGTAGAGGAAACCCAACACTACATGGAACAAGATGTGGTGTTTAATGGTGCTTCAAGGGATCCTATATCATCATCTATTGATTTTTGCCTTATGGCTAAGGCTTCAAAGGTATCTCCTACTTTGAAACCCAATATGTCTCTTTATGATGATGTTGATGCTAATGATGATAAGGATAATGATGAAGAGAATGATAATGTTGCCTCCTTAAAAACTAAGGGGGAATGGTTTTTAAAGCTCTTCATAAAAATAAAATTGCTCGTTCCAACTTCATGGAAATCATGTCCATTGCCATTGAGGGCAAGAAGTATATTGATGAGTTGGAATCTCGTCTTGAGGAGCATGAGGTCACCATTGATAAAATGGAAGGTTATGAGCGTGATTATGCTAATGAAATTGCAGACCTCTCTCAAGCTCTTGAACTTGAACAAACCACCAAGGAATCTCTTGAGGAGACTTTTGCTCTAGAATTATCTAAAATGAGGGAATCTCGTGATAGAGCTCTTGAGGTGGCCAATGATTTTGAAACAAAAAATGAGGAGCTTGAAGTTGCGCATGCTAAACTCCTTGAGGACTTTGAGCACCTCGAAAATGACTCAAGGGTCATTAAGAGTGAGCTCATCAAACTCACCGAGTCTCATGCTCAACTTAAAGCTTCATATTCTAAAGAGTTTGCCAAGCTGTCTTCTCCTCTTGTTGCTAATGATGATGCTTGTGCTACTAACTCTATCTCTTGTGAAGCATCCATATTGAAGGAGAATGTTGAGCTAAGGGCTCAACTTGAGTTGCTATCTAGCAATTATGGAATGTTGGAAGAAAATCATGTAAAGCTCACAAGCTCTCATGATGATCTTCTAGTATCCCATAATGTGCTAAAATTAGCTCATGAGGCCATGCTTGCTAAGGTAACATCTAGTGAGCCTCATGTGGATACTAGCACTACTTCTAGTCAAAATGCTATATTGCCAGGTGCTAGTCCTTCTGGCGGAGGAGCTAGCTTGCTCGCTCGAATCGATTCGACAGACGGAGGAGCTAGCTAGCTATCTAGGTCCTGGATTGATTCGAGTTTCGTGCGCTGTATTTGGTCGCCGGCGGCTTTGTATTTGGCCACTTCGAGCTAGTTGGACGTCGGCGGCTTCGTATTTGGCTGCCGGTGGCTTCGTATTTGGCCACTTCGAGCTAGTTGGACGCTGGCGGCTTCGTATTTGGCCGCTTTGTATACTGTTTGTCGGTTTTGTAAAAGTGAGCTAGCTGATCATGAACACGGGCGAAAGAAAGAAGACGTGGGAAAAAATGTAAGCGATATTTGGTTTTATAGTTTAATTTTGAGGGGTCTATTCGGCCGCAACTTAAACCAACTCTAAAACAAACCGTGGTTTAAGAGATCTACCGCGATTTAAGGGATCTGCTGATGATGCTCTTACATGACACACATGACGTCCCAGGTTGGAAAATTAACCTGAGTGGTACGCTCGTGCCCGTGACACCTCTGTCAGCGTCAGCCGGCCGTCATGTCACTTTATGTCGCTGAGAGCCACTGCTTTGATTTCGGCTTATAGTTAAGTCGAGTGCCTGTGAATAGGATCTCGACTTACACCGTATAAGCTTCCGACTTGCAAAACCGTGCACACCCGACTTGCAAAAGTAAGGAAAATGCAAGTACGATTAGGCAGAAGACAAAACGATTGCAATATGAGCTTCTCATGTTCTTCACAGCTTGATTGAGTCTGAAACTGCAAGTAAACTTGTAATCAATTAAGCTAACCGGCGCCTTAGCAGATAGGCAGAGCTTGCTAGCTAGAAGGATCCGTCGCTGCTGATGTCCCCCCACCTGACGTTGTAGTTGGCGGCGAGGTAGTGCGCGCCGACGGGGCCCCGGCTGCCGTACGGGTAGAGCTCCGGCGCCACCCTCTTGTCCTCCAGCTCCCTGAGCACGGGCGTGAAGATGGCCCAGGCCGCGTCGAGCTCGTCGCTCCGGATGAAGAGCCGGCGCTCCCCCTCCATGGCGTCCAGGAGGAGCCGCTCGTACGCGTCCGGTATCTCCCGCTGGTACCGCTCCGAGTAGAAGAGGTTGAGGTTGCCGCTGTCGAGCCTCATCCCGAGCCCGGGCACCTTGTTGTTGATCTTGAGGTAGATGGCCTCGTCGGGCTGCACCCGGAGCACCAGCTCGTTGGTGGCCATGTCCAGGTCCGCGCCCACGCTCCCCCGGTACAGGTTCCCGGGCACGCGCCGGAACTGCACCCTGATCTCCGCCCGCCGCGTGTGCAGCGCCTTGCCGGCCTTCATCAGGAACGGCACCCCATCCCACCGCGCGTTGTCGATGAAGAGCGCCGCCGCCGCGAACGTCGGGGTCACGCTGTCGTTGGGCACCGTCGGGTCGTCCACGTACGCCGGGAACGACTTCTCGCCCCGCGTGTGGCCCTTGTACTGCCCCACCACCACGTCCTCCACCTTCAGCTTCCTCATCGATCGCAACACTTTCACCTGAAGAAGCACAACACCCAATTTTTTTTGATCAGGCTATACGTTTAATTGGTCAATCATGCTTGTTCTTTTACTACCTTCTCGTTGCGAATGTCCTCGGCGGCGAGGCTGACCGGAGTCTCCATGGCGAACAGGGCCAGTATCTGCAGCAAGTGGTTCTGCATGATGTCCCGGATGATCCCGTAGTTGTCGAAGTAGCTGCAATGCAACCCAACAAGGAAGCCATTATCTACCTGTTGAATCCATTGGCCAATGAATGAACATTCTTATCAGATCCGACTGGACGCCGGAGTAGCGCAGACCCGCCTCGACCCTCGGTGCCGAAATCTTCGGAGAATATGAGCTGCACATTCCGAATGTAGTCCCTCGACCACAGTGGCTGGAACACAAGGTTGGAGAAACGGAGGACCGACAGGTTTTCGACCAGCTCCTTGCCCAGATAATGGTCAATCCTGTCACATTCCACTGTTAAATTCTACTACTAGATAAGAAATAGGGGGAGTCTCTGAAACTGTTGCTCTCATTGCACATTGCTCTCATTGCTGAAAACACTCTGCATTTATATGTTACCTGAAGATTTGCTCCTCCTCTAAATACATCTTCAGGGATCGGGTAAGCTCCCCCGAGGACTCAGAATCGCGGCCGAATGGCTTCTCCACTATAAACCTCGTCCAGCCACCCCCACTCGGCAGTGAAGCGGTGCGGCTGGCGGATCTTACCACGTCCACGAATATATTTGGTGGGATAGACAAGTAGAACAGCCTGTTTGGTAGCTTTCCAGCCTGATTGATGACAAACATTTGGCCTCAACTCCTTTTTTCTATGCAATATTTGCCATGAATTCTGCAGTGCAATTACTTGGTATCTCTTTTACTTTGCGAATAGCTACTTGGTATCTCATAGTAAAGGGCTAGAAAAACTACTATGAATTCGGGATTACCTCTTTTTCTGTAAGCTTTCTATCCAATTCGCAAAATCCTTCCTCTGAGTTGTACTGTCCGGACTGATAGAAGCATCTCTTCAGAAATTGATCCATCTTCTCACTGCAGTTCGCCCTGTTTCGACATTCGAATATGATGTGTTACACTCTGAATATATGAAGCTCTACGACAATGGACAACATAAATTGAGTTCACCTTTTTTTATGGATAAACTAGATAGACCTAATGCAAAATCAAACAAACATTTGTGGATACATTGTGCCATGTCATTGTACATACTACAGTTTCATTGCCAAATTTGGCTCTTAAATCAGATAACTGAAGCAGGTTGACACCCAGTGCAAGGGGCAAACTCAGATAATTACAAGTAAAACCAACACAGACGACTCAGCATAGCATAGGGACCAAGCATGAGGGTTTGTAAGCAGTACCTCTGATCAATCCGGCAGGTTAGGGTCATGCTAATCATGTTCCTGAGCTCTTCATCGCTCATTTTGCTACGAGCATAACCAAAGATTGTAAAATGCTGCATTGACAGAGGTTAACTAAAACAAATGACTAGCATTGCTCCAAAGCCCAGACAGAAGAACCACACAAAGCTAACTGAAACCTCGGGGAGCCAGTCCTCGTAGAACAAGGCGAAGAGCGCCGGGAAGATCTTCTTCTTGGCAAGATCCCCGGAGGCTCCGACGACTGTGATGCTGACGGTGTGCTCTCCCTGCTCCGGCGCCGGGCCTCCAGCTCCAGACGGCTTAGCATCTAGCGCCCCTGCAACAACCACTTCTCGGTACGATATTCTTGCACAAGCAGCAGCGAGTTCAGACAGCCGTGCTGGGTGCACGTCCGAGTACCATCGCTGAAGGAGGCCCCGATCTGCGGGTGCCCGTTTGAAGACTTCGCCCTGAGGAGGCACCTTCTTGCTGCAGCATGGATCCTCTGAGGTGGGCAATGGCGGTGCGGTTTGGCGCTTGAATTGGACGGGTGGACAGAGGAGAAGGCGGCTGGATGGAGGTGGAAGCGTAAGTCGACGGCGGCCATTGGCTCGGGGAAGGAAACAAGAATAGTTGGGAGTGTCGAACTATCAATCCATCTGAATCTGATGTGGAGAAATTGATTTGGATGCTTGGCTCTCACGATTGGGGCTTCGATGTTCTTGATAAATTGCTTCCTGACAGTTGGGCTGGGAGATTGGGGGCAGTGGTCCAAGCACATGTGGTCACAAATCATTCCTTCAAATACTCCAAAAGATAGTAATTGCTCCCAGATATTTCTTTCCTCTTTTGTTTATTATCCTTTTCATCCCATTGGTTTGCCAACATATTTATTTTTTGATAAAAAGCAATTTTTATTGACTTAAAATGTAGCATTAAGCGGTTACAAACCATGATGGGCAACACCCAGCCTCTGCATAGTTAGAATGGGCACATCCAATACCAACACTTTGATAAAAAAAGACGTATCAACAACATAAAATTCATATGACCACACTATGTCTATGTTAAAGGTGGTGGTGGACTAATCTGGAGATTATGCTGCCATCCATGTTAAATAAAAACATCCATGATCACCAGCTCCAACCGCGTACACACTGTCATGAACAACGATTGACACTTTGATCGGTATAGCATAGACCGCATATGAAGCGAGTACGTACAGCTGAGAATAACCTGCAAAGTAAAACAACTTTTGTCATTAAAAACCAAATCCTTTCTATGTAGTCAAAGCAATCATAACAGGTATAGGCTCTCATCCTTATTAATGTTTTGAACCTACTTGGATCGTTCAACCAATGATCAAAAAATATTGGCAACACTTGTGGGCGAATACAAATTAGACGCTATTTGGATGATTGACCATTAGAATGTGCAAAATTGCACCGAAAAATGGGGTGTTTGATTGTCTCATCGGGCGAGGTTGTCCTTGCTTAGTACAACTTCCCTTCAAAGATACCACGTGAAGATTTCAACTTTTAGTGGAATCTTCGGCTTCTCAATTTTCTTATTATTATTATCCATTAGAACCTCAGAATGCGTAAGCCCGATACATAGAGTCAACCGTGAAAGACCAAATGTAGTGAGATTCCAGTGAAACACATCTCGTCCATGTGTCGGGTTAATCGACTCCAATCGGGATAGAAGATTTTACCTTGACATAAGACGGGGCCAATCACATCCCGCCTGAGAGAAATATCTGGAGGGGATGAACTAAGCACCTGTGTAATAGTATCATTCTTATCGAGGACAATGTGGTATAAAGCGGGATATTGTTCTCGGGGAATCGTGGACAACGCGGTATAAAGCAGGATATTATTCTCGAAGACTAGCATTGCCAAGCCACTTGTCCACCTAGAAACGAATCTCCGACCCATCTTTTATTGCGAAGGATCCAAAGCAGAAAAGATATTTCTTTGATCCCATTAGTTCATCCCAAAGGTGTGAGTCTCCAGGTTTCCAATATATCCGAGACACCGATTTTTGACCCAGATACTTTGTGCGCGGCAGGGTTTGCAGACGTCAACCTCAGTAAGTAGTCTGAATACCCATTTACTAAGTAAGGCACCATTCTTGACCTAAAGGTCATGAATGCCAAGGCCACCTTGGTCTTTCGGCCTACAAACCACGTTTCATTTGGCTAGCATGTTCTTTTTTCTTTTCACTGTCTTGTTGCCAAAAGAAGCTGGATCTGAAATTAATCCAGCCTCTGCAAGATCCCTTTTGGGAGTAGAAAAAAATCATCTAGGGAACCATATTTGTTTGAACAGAATTGATCAAGACCAACCGTCATCTAACATATAGCAACTTGCTTTTCCAACTGCTCAACCATTTCTCTAAGCGTTCCTCTACATCTTTCCACTGCGCCTTAGTGGGACGCTGATAATGAATCGAAATTCCTAAATATTTAATCGGGAAAGGGCCTTGCGCACAACCAAACAAGTCGGCGTAATCAGCAGCTGCCACACTGACTTCTCCAAAGCAGAACAATTCACTTTTATGGAAGTTAATTTTGAGGCCTGACATCTGCTCAAATGTTGAAAGCAATAGTTTCAAGTTTCGAGCCTTGTCCAGGTGATGTTCCATCAAAATAATCATATCATCGGTATTGTAACACCCCGAGACCATTGCGCCAGGTGTCTTCCGGTGTTTCGTTGTTGTTGCCTTGTCATTTGCTTGTGTGTCGCATCTTGCCATGTCATCATCCGCATTGCATCCGCATGTTTTCAAAACCTGCATCCGTCCGGGTTTCCCAGTTCCGTTTGTTGTTCGTTCTAAGCCCAGACACACTCGCACGCGCCCGCGGCACGTCCGAATATTATTTTATAAGTGGCCGGAAAATGTTCTCGGAATGGGTTGAAAGTTGGCGTGCGGTCTTATTTTAGCGTAGATAGACCGCCTGTCAAGTTTCATCGCATTTGGAGTCTGTTTGATAGCCCAACGGATAACTATAGCGGCAGTATAGCCGGTCTATCGTCGGACGTTTCCGGTCTCCGGAAACCTTGCCGGGTTGCATTTCCCCCTCTCCTCTCAGCCCAACCCCTTCTACACAGTCTCCTGCAGCCCACCTAAAACCCCTCCCCTCCGGACCGGGCCAACCGAACCTCTCTCGTCAGCCCGCAGCCCCCCTCGCGGGCGTCCGAAAGTTGTCCCGAACCCGACCCGGACTGTCGTCACCGTTGGATCCAGAACATCCCCAAACATCTACAAAAC
>NW_024117712.1:0-9230 GCF_003073215.2 Triticum urartu | reverse complement strand
GAAGCTAGGGCCTCCCGCGGCGGCATGGCGTGGTACTGTCCCTATCCAAGGCGGATCTGCACTGGCGATCTGGTGGCGTTGGCTCTTGATTGGTTCGGATCAGAGACAGTGACGAGCGTGCAGGATCCCTCTCGGCGGCTCTCGCGGTTTGCTGAGTTGGGGTGGCGGCCGTCCTCCCAGGCTCAAGTGGTGGCACACACAGGCAGTGGCCGGTGTGCCAGGGCTCCCACGGTGGCAGTGCTGCTGTGGATGGTCGCCGGATCTGGACGGCTAGATCCGGGGCTTTGAAGGCGGTCTGGACGGTGCACAAGTTGTCGGTTGGATTTTCTTGGGACAGACCCTTGGCATTGTTTCCTTCATGAAGGCATCATCAAGGTGAAGCTCTCAACTCCTCCTGGTACCTTCGGGGGAAACCCTTGATCAGTTGATCGGATGATGGCGGCGCTCTTGTGTTGCTCCCTCCTTGGGGGCATCATTCTTGGAGGTGTACATTGGCTCGGGGGACCAGTGGACGGTTTTAGTGGTGGAGCGGCATTTCATGTCATGCGTCGACAATGTGGAGTCTCGGCGGTGGGGCGGGGCAGGGTATCGGTGATGGATGTATGATGATGGACGCGCGTAGGGAGGTGGCGTTGTCTGGCACCGTGGTGGTGTTGACGGCAGGACTGACAAGGTCAATGTGTCAGTACCTACTCTGAAGATGGACCGATGGAAGACAACGGCGGCGGCGGCGGCCGAGAGTGCGCCGGACGGATGTGTGCCCTAGACCCGACAATGTGGCTTGGTTGGGGCCTCCGTCTTTAGCTGTTAGGCTTTGGTGCGAGGTCTGTTTGGTATTCGACTCGGACAATCGGCACCCCTTCATCAAGTGAATAGGAGTACCGACAGATGTTGCCAAGATGATTGCTTCAGACTTACCGATATATTACTTTATAAGGTCTTTGCGAATAATTAATAAAATGGTTGCATGCATCTCCCAGAGGCCAGGGGTCATCCTCCTTTTCAAAAAAAAAATCTTCACGTGCATTACTATTTTTCATAAAATTACTATTCATTTGTCCAAAATTGCTAGCGTGTGTGAATGCCCAGATTGATGACCAGTTCAGTTTCTATAAACTTCAGTTCACAACAGCCATGCCAAAAATGAAGACAAAATACACTATTTACCGAGCGCGGCGATCACCTGAATGAATGGTAGGTGCGGCATCCCAAGATCTGCCCTGATATTTGCTATCAGCCTCTCCACGTTCCCCTGGTACGCCGCCGTTTCGGCATCGGACTCTGCATCGCTCTCCCCCTGGTACCACAGCACGGCCTCGATCTCGCCGCACTCGGTCGCGGCGCGCGCGCGCCGCACCATCTGCTCGTACAGGTGCTCCCCGCGGGCCCACTCCCGTATGGCTGTGCCGCCGACGGCGCACGGTACGAGCCCGACCCCAGCGGTGCCTGGGGGCTGCAGCCGCGGGAGAATGGCGCGGGCGAAGGCCATCCCGGGGCCGACGCCGCAGGTCTTGGTCGTGTCGATGTCGGCGTGCAGCGGCTCGAGGGCCTCCTCCCATGCGAGCGCGGCGGAGAGGCGGAGGATGGAGGGGTCCGGCGCGCACTCCGGCGGCACGACCCCGTCCCACCTTCGGTGGTGCACGCCGCCGCGGCCGGCCATGTTGCTCTGCCCTGAGAGAAGGAAGATGCGCATGACTGCGGGAGCAGCGCTGCGCCAGCGGCGAGGAAAGTGTGAAGAAGAGAAGACTGCGGCTTCAAGCGTTAGTTGCAGGTTGTTTATATTAGACGTGAAACTGTCCGGAATAACAAACCGTTAAAATTTCAGCACTCAGTTCCAATCTAGGAACCATACATTTGAGCACACAACTCGTACACCAATCTAAAATCTCATAAAAGAACTTAGATGGTTGATTCTGTGGGCAGGTGATTCTGTCGGCAGTTCTCCAGAATCATGGCGAAAAGAATTGGCCCTTAGGTATCTCCAAGGGCAACCCGGCAAAAACTTCCTGCGTCTGTTCGCAAATAGGAGATCAGTCTGCAGACATGAATATGGAAGGCAGTCATTCAACGCTAGCAGCATATATTTTAAACCGCATTTTAACTAACCGGGCGAAATTCATTCAAATCGGCTGATATTCATCTAAGTTCGGATAGAAAATAGCACAAATCATTCACACATAGCATGCAAATTAAGCCCGGTACAACAATGTCTCAAATTCGACTAGATCCCGGATGTCCAACAAGTTTTTGAGGATCAAGTCCTCCCACACATATTTCCCCTTCAGCTTCATCCAACAGTGTGTGCACCTAAATGGTCGTCTCGCTGACCTGTGGTACGGCACGACGGCATGTGCGGGCTACATATAATGTGTAGATCAACATTGAATGAATGAATGAATCAACAAGTTTAGCAAAAGAAAGTAAAACTTACCATCTTTTCATGCCCGCGTGCAATGGTGACCTTGCCTCGAGCTGCCTGATCAAGTTGTAGTACTTGATGATGCTGACCTAGATAGCGTACCAGCGATACGACAACGACCTCATGTTCCATGGTCGCATGATGTACACGTCGTAGGGCGCAATGTGGTTTCCTGCGTGAAACTTTTCATGCACTTGCTCCCAGAAGGATGGCCATCTGGTCTTGCCTATGAAATCCGCGGATACAGCCAGTCACGCATCGCACAACAACTCATCCTTGATGGTCGAGTAGCTCACCATCCTTCGTACTCTAAAAACGACATAGCATTTGAAAATAAGCTCAATGACATTTGACCGAACACCTGCCGGATGTGATGTTCGCCATGGAGATCGTCGATAAGGGCGGAGTGTACTTGGGTACAAATAGCTCCAGAGCTGAAAGCTCCGTCTGAACGGCGAGCGGTCACGTCGGTGCAGGTTGCGGACATCCGACAATGCCTCTGTGGCGGCCGGAGACGAACAGCAGCGGCGGTGGAGGTGAATGGTGCAGATGCAAAGCAAGAGGAGAAAGGGGCAGAGTGGAAGGAAATGGGACCGGGAGGGAGATTGGGTGGGCCGAGGGTGTCGGAGTCCTGCGTTTGGGGTGTCCGGACTCCCGCAAACCTCCCACACTTTTGTCTCTAATTTGCGGGAGAAATCGTGTCTGAACCGCCCCGCGGACCGATACAGGTCGGCGCTGGATGCCTTCCGTGGTTCGGACATCACGGTTCAGATGATTGCGGGAGGTTTACTGGTCCACCTTGGAGATGCCCTTAGTTTGGAGAGGAACTTGGTGATGAAGTTGTAAGGCAACTCATTTGGTCCGCGCGTGTCCATTTAAATTGAAACGGACAAAATCACGGCCCAACGCGGTGACCCAAACGGACAGGCACCCGTTTTTCGTTCGTCTACGACCTTCCGGCTCAAATTTGGGCACAGTTTGGGTCGCGTGCGGACACAAAGTGAAGGCACGCGGGCACGCGACGCACCCGGCCCCCCCCTGGACGCTCTTGTCCTCCCCCTGGCCTGCCTGTCGATGTCTCGTAGGCTATTTCCCCCTATCCCACACCACACACCCTCCGCCCCTCGCCATCGCCACCCACTTCCCAGCGCTCGGACGCTGCCCAAGCCGTCGTCGGCATGCACGCCCTCCCCCCACCTCACCGCCGCATCAAGAGTTAGTTATTGCCGGCGTTGGTGGCCTCTTCTCGCCGTCGTTGGTCCATGAGAAATCACGGCCGCCAGCACCACCCATCTTCTCTAGTACCATTGGCTTCACGCTCCACAGTCGCCTATCGTCCTCGTCTCCGCTTCGATAGGCCTGCTGCATGTACGGGAAGTCCTAACTGCTCTTCACCAGCCGCATCTCTGCCAAGACCGCAAGGTGTACGACGCTTTGCCCACAAGGTGCAATGGATAGTGGGGATGAGTATTTTTTTTCAACAACTTCATTTGTTCATCAGGCAATTCATCGTCGGATGATGAGGAAATTTGTGCTTGCGGCTTTGCTTGTCAATGAACACATAGCTAGGCAGCGGCCAGGGTACAGGGGATCAATCTCGCACCATTCTCCGGTGTTGAATCGCAATAGAGAGAGCGGACATTGCTTACTATTCACCGATTACTTTCAATGCACGTTCCCACTCTTCAATCCCAAACTTTTCCGGCGGCGCTTCTGGATGGCTAGACATGTGTTCAATCGTATTCGGGAGTGAGTTGTAGCACATGATAATTACTTTGAGTGCAAAGAGGATGCACTTGGAAAGGTTGGCTTCTCCTCTATTTTTGAATTAAAATGAAATTTTATTCATTAGCAATAACCAATACATCATTTGTGAGAAACGTTACAATTTCACTAATAGGCTCCTCAAACCAGTCCGAAGTCGAAAAAAATCTAGCTAATCTAGCAAGTTCATGTGCTACTTTAGTAGCCTCTCTATTGCAATGTTCGAATTTGGTCATGATAAAATCACAAGCATAGTGATAGCAGTCATCGAAGATTGCCGCCGCCGCTCCCGCTGACTGTCCTCCGTCCTGCATGGTCTCAATCGCCTCCAGATTGTCAGAGTTGATGATTAGGCGATTACATTCCGCCCTTTGCGCTAAATTTAGGCCAAATTTGAGAGTTAAGGCCTCCGCCATGAGAACATCCGCGCAGTAGTCTATCTTTCCATTCCCTCCTGCAATAAACCTACCCTTGTCGTCTCTCAATACTGCCCCCATCGTACCCTCCAGCAAGTCATGGTCAAAAGAGGCGTCAACCTTGAGTTTCACAAATCCCCTAGGAGGACATTGCCAACCCCCCTTTTTCATGGATGCCTTTGAAGATGATGCATTTACAAAATTATATGTAAGAGCTATGATCCCCATTGAGATCTGATTCACATTTTGAGTTAATTCCTGGTGCACTAATTTCCGTCTTTCCCACCATAGATACCAAACTGAGATAGCTATCATTTCTCTAACATTTTCATGCCCCATAATGCGCAGGGCTTGATCTGGAAGGAGTAATAGGTATTCCAATGTTGCCTTTCCAGCACGATCAATCTCACAAGCTCTCTCAATAATCATATCCAACCCTAGCCTTTTCCAAACCTCATTCGCTTTTCTACATAGGAAAAGCAAGTGCTTCGTATCTTCTACACACTGAGAGAAGGTAGGGCAAGAGGGCGAGACCTTCATGTGTCTATTAGTGAGTGTTTCCCGACATGGGAGAGTGCCATGTAGTGTCCGCCATAAAAAAATTGACTTTAGCCAGACAAGATAACTTCCATATCTGACACCATATAGGGTTAGGTGTGCTCCCTCCCATCCCATTGGAAAATTTTAGTTTGCTCCCATACTGATAGTTCCACTCCACAGAGTAAGCAGACCGTACCAAAAACATACCATTTTTGTATAACTCCAGGCAATAAAATCCGTCATATTATGTTGTGAAATTGGGATTGAAAGAATTCGTTGTACGTCAATGGTCCACATAGTTTGTCTAATCAGGTCCTCATCCCAATTATTGGAGACTGGATCAATCAAATCTACGACTTTTGATAACAAATGTCCCCCCTAGGGGTCATAATCTTCCTAGAGGCACAATTTGGGATCCAGGCATCTTCCCAAATATTGATGGTATGCCCACCCCCACTCGCCAAATATAACCTATCTTAAGAGTCTCATCCCAATTATTGGAGACTGGATCAATCAAATCTACGACTTTTGATAACAAATGTCCCCCCTAGGGGTCATAATCTTCCTAGAGGCGAGGCACAATTTGGGATCCAGGCATCAAATATTGATGGTATGCCCACCCCCACTCGCCAAATATAACCTATCTTAAGAGTAGTGATGCCTGCCATAATGCTTTGCCAGGTGAAGGAAGCACCATGCTTTGGCTTGGAGTTCAGCAAATCACCATTAGGATAGTACTTGGCCCTTAGAATAGTAGCACACAAGGAGTCAAGATTATCAAGGAGACGTCATGCCTGTTTTGCAAGCAGAGCCAGGTTGAAACAGTGGATGTCATGGAATCCCATCCCTCCTTGGTTTTTTGGTACACACATTTTCCACCAGGCCATCCAATGCATCCTCTTTTGGTTCTCCTCGTCTCCCACCAAAAATGCGCCATCGCGTCAATGATTCCTTCACAGTTTCTTTTAGGAATTTTAAAGACCGACAATGCATAGGTGGGTATGGCTTGGATCGCCGCCTTTAATAGGATCTCCTTCCCCTCGGCAGATAGTAATTTTTCCTTCCAACCACTAATTCTCTTAACAATACCTTTAATCAGAAAACTAAAGCAATATGTTTTATCAACACCCACATTTGCTGGTAAGCCCAAATATTTATCAGTGAGAGCCTCCGTCATTATATTTAGCGTTGTACACAATTGTTCTCTGATCTCTACCATTGTATTAGGGCTGAAGAAAATACTGGGTTTTTCAATGCTTACCAGCTGTCCCGATGCCGCACAATATAAATCTAGTGTTGATTTCAGGTTTTCCGCATTATGTTGGTTGGCTTTCATTAAGATCAATGAGTCATCCGCGAAGAGAAGATTTGTGACTGGCGGGGCGTCTCTACAGACTTTAACACCTGATATGTTTCCATTCTCTTCAGCATGCGCAAGCAAGGCATTCAATCCTTCTGTGCACAATAAAAAAAGGTATGATGATAGCGGGTCCCCCTGTCTCAACCCTCTCGTAGGCTTAAATCTCTCACTTTCCTCTTCATTGATCCTTACTTTGTATTCTACGGTTGAGACGCATTGCATAATCAAGTTAACCCACTCACGACGAAAACCCAATTTCAACATAATCTCCTTCAAAAAAGTCCACTCAACTCTATCGTAGGCTTTGTGCATATCAAGTTTTATAGCACACTTCTCCTCTTATCAGAATTGCACTGCGGTTATTCGTATGCTTGCATACAGAAATCCTAGTGATCTTGTGGATTACGTCCACATGAGTGAGTCCACATGTCTCGCATCATTGTACAAGTTCTGGAAGGCTTTGGTAGCAGTGTTTAGCATGGAGTACCTAAGCGAGCCAAATGTTGCGGATATAACCCGGTTGTTGGCGATCAATGCAGATAGAGGCTTTCCAGAAATGCTTGGTAACATAGGTTGTATGCACTAGAAGTGGAAGAACTGTCCATTTTCTTAGCAGGGGCGGTACAAGGGACATGTGAAAGCTTGCATTGTCATACTTAAAGTAGTGGCTTCACAAGATCTTTGGATTTGGCACCCTTTTTCGATATGGCTGGTCCTCACAATGACATCAACGTGCTTCAGTGCTCTCGAGTGTTCGCAAGACTTGATGAAGACAACAACCCAGAGGTCAACTTTGAGATCAAAGGCCACCACTACAACATAGGTACTACTGTTGGATTACGGGTTCCGGCAGTACCCTTGAGGTTCGAACTCTGGGGTGCGCATGAAGATCTCTCTCCCCCTAGCTCACACTCTCACAACGATCTCAAAGCCTGGCTCGCCGAACCCGAGGAACAAGAGACACAAGAGTTTATACTAGTTTGGGCCACTGTTGCGGTGTAATACCCTACTCCAGTGTGGTGTGGTGGATTGCCTTGCAGGCTGGGGATGAACGAGTACAAGGGAAGAACAGCCTCCTGAGGAGAGGTGTTCTTGAGCTCGGTGAGCTTGTGTGGTGGCCTTGGTGGGATGGATCCAATCCACGATGAGCCGATCCCTTACTACGGTAGTGGCTAGTCCTATTTATATAGGCCCTGGTCCTCTCCCCAAATGTTTAGGCGGGAAGGGATCCCACAATGGCCAGTTTGAAGGGGGCAGCTAGTACAAGCCATCCTGACAAAAGGTGGTCTTCGCCTGCCAAAGGCTCTGGTGGTGACGCCGCCGTGGGCTCCGTGATGACCTCTGTCTTGCCGTCCTGCTGGTCTTGGTATCGTTGCACCTATATGGAAACCTTTGCCCGACGCCTCGGGACCCCTCGCTTGCGCCCGCCTCTTTAGCACCAAAGAGGAAACTAGCACTATGTGCCCGCTAGCGCCCGCCTGGCCTTGGTCGTCATGGCTCACGTCACAGAAACCTCACGAGGTGCTCCTCGCCTTGATCTTTCTGCTCCTCGCGAGCCAGCCTAGTGAGGCTGCCCCTGAGGAGGTCTTGTGTCGTCCGCCTCGCGAGGCTTGGCCCCTCGCGAGGGTCTTGAGTGTTGGTTGATGAAGATGGGCCATACCAGGCTGCTGGTGGAGCCATGCCTTGGGTCGCAGGCAGGCAAGTCTGGGTACCCCGTTCCCAGGACGTCGACAACTACATAGTTGATGATATCTATCCTCAGTGGTCAACTCTTGTGAAGATAATATCCAATCCGGTAGGAGAGAAGAGGCAAAGATTTTCCCAAGCACAAGAGAGTGGTAGGAAGAATGTGGAGTGTGCTTCAATCTCTATGGGCTATCGTTCGACGCCCTGCTAGAACATGGAGCACTAAGAAGCTGGGGGAGGTGATGACTTCTTGTGTGATCATGCACAATTTGATCGTGGAGGCTGAGTGTTATGAAGCATGTTTGATCAGGGATTTCAATTTTAGGGTGAAAAAGTTGTGCCTAAGCATGGAGAAATGGAAATGTTTGAACACTTCACCAAATTTCATCATGAAATGCGTGATCGGAAAACTCATATTCAACTCCAAAATGACTTGGTTGAGCACATGTGGACTCACCTTGACACTTAGTAGATGTATCGGTTCTTTTTTATTTCAATGTATTTTTATAATTTCTCGGCCGTCGAGCGTGAGGAATGGAAGATTAAATCCATCCCCTCGCACCAGAGGGCAGGGAAACTGCGCACCCCCATGATTCTCCGCAAGCTTTCCTAGTTGGAGTCGAACGCCTTGGCAAAGTCAAGTTTTGGCACCAGGGTGGCGTTTTGCGGCTGTGGTATCACTGCACCATTTTTGTGACGGAAACAAAGTTCTTCGAGATGCTTCGGCCAGATTCTGCTTTGGGAGTTGGACAGGATCACCCATGTGCTCAAACTCCAAACCGTGGTAAACCCCGTCATGCTCATCCTCCACAATCATGTTATACATGATCACATAAGATGTCATCGCCACCCACAATGTCTTTGTGAAAGTGCATTATATCGACTAGAGGGGGGGTGAATAGGCGATTTTTATGTAAGTCTTCAAAACGTGGAAGTTATGAAGACAAACAATAGAAATAAACCTATTACCCTGCAGCGGAAGATAGACTACACTAGGCAAGCCATAGTCAAGTATTCAATAGAGTGAAAGCCTAATGACTTATAG
>NW_024117711.1:0-7421 GCF_003073215.2 Triticum urartu | reverse complement strand
AGGTGCAGGGGGCACCCCAAAGACACAACAATTGATCATTGATCTATTAGCCGTGTGCGGTGCCCCCTTCCACCATAATCCTCGATAATATTGTAGCGGTGCTTAGGCGAAGCCCTGTGACGGTAGAACATCAAGATCATCACCACGCCGTCGTGCTGACGGAACTCTTCCCCGACATTCTGCTGGATCGGAGTCCGGGGATCGTCATCGAGCTGAATGTGTGCTAGAACTCAGAGGCGCCATAGTTTCGGTGCTTGATCGGTCGGGCCGTGAAGACGTACGACTACATCAACCGCGTTGTTCTAACGCTTCCGCTTCCGGTCTACGAGGGTACGTAGACAACACTCTCCCCTCTCGTTGCGATGCATCACCATGATCTTGCGTGTGCGTAGGAATTTTTTTGAAATTACTACGTTCCCCAACAAGGAGTTCACCGGGCCCGTCGAGGACAATAACCGTTGAGAACGTAGATCCGCGTCACCAGATTCTACATAGTGTTGTGTCCCTCTCACGGGACCCTCATAGTCCTCGCCATCCGCATTCGGTCAAGCTCTATGACGACCTCTTCTTCTGACACGCCGAGGACCGGAGTACATTCAGAAAAAAAACGACAAATCCAGATCTGCATAGTATCAATGTTGCTTTTGTCTCTTCTTTACACTATTCATGCTAGATTTCACTTTTTTGTTTCTCAATGTGCGTTCCGAGTTTAGACTTGAAATTTTTAGGGCTTGTAGTCACATTCATTGTGAACACTCACAATATTTTTTGGAATTTTTTGAAACATTTAAAAATGCTTTTTTGACATTGGAGCACTGGGAGTACCCCAAGGCTGGGAGCACCGGGTACTTTCCTGGGGGCGGCAGGGGGGGGGTACGCTGAACCTGGTTTTGTAGAAGTAGTAGGTGTGGTGGACAGCCGAGCAACTATGGAAGAAGTGGTGGTGGCGGTGCTAGTTGGAGAGGAGGTGAATGACAGTCGCTCTCATGAGTGGCTTCTCTCTCGAATGTTTGTATCATATGCTTCTGAATCCCATGTGTATGTACACTGCATTGAAGAGCTAGAGGATATTGTTTGGTTACAAGTACAAGTGATTGGCATGGAGATGATGACACTGATGAGGAGGAATAAGAGCTTAGGGGAGGCCATGGTGTATGAGTGTGCATAATTTGCTCTGAGCTGGAACTTGGAAGTAGACCAGGGAATGTAGTGGTCTTAACTTGTAACCATATTAAAAGTAAAATTGCAACTTCCTGTTCATTTAAAATACATTTCATACAAATCCAACTGATTTCGTTCTAAATCCTGTCTGACAAGAATAGTTGTCATGTAAAGTCGAAACATTATGTGAAAAATAATGCATGGAATGGATTTGCTCATATTTATCCACCTCTTACTTCCTTGCAATCATTGAAATCTGAACTATGAAGTGACAAGGAAAATGAAAATTAATTTATAGAAGATCAAACCAGAATATGTTGTTAAGGAACTCTAAACACGGTTAACAAGGTCCTCCTATCATAATATCGTATGCCACCTGATAATTTGATCGGCGTAATACTATTTTAAAGAAGGTGCTAAGGATTCGAGATACAATACTAAAATCAAACATCATATGTGTCATCTTCCGCCAGAAAGGTCAGATATGGTGCCAACGGTCATCGCCGTCGATGAGAATGGGCTTGACATGGAATGCAACTCCTTTCTTTCCTTAAGAGCTAACAAATTAAAGTTCAAGGTTGCGCGTGTCATCTCCGGGAGTGGCAATTCTCCATCAAGATACTACAAAACTTGATGCATCGTGGGCCTTGCAGAGGGAGACGGGTGTGAGCAGAGTAGTCCAATCTTGAGAATTAGGCACACCTCATCGGAGTTGTACTCGTGTTGCAGCCTTGGATCCGCTGCCTCGACGAGTGACTCTCTATGCAAGTGCTCGAGTACCCAATCCGGCAACAAGATTTGGTTGCCTTGCTCATCTTGCTTGATTGGTCGTCGTCCGCAAGCGACCTCGAGCATGAAAGTTCCGAAGGCGAAAGCGTCTGTCAGAGGGGTGGCTTTCCCCGTTCTCACTAGCTCCGGTGCTAGGTACCCCGTGGTTCCAACCACACGTGTTGTTTGTGGGTTGGTGCCATGCTCATACAACTTTGCAAGCCCAAAATCGCCTAGCCGTCCATTCATTTCCTTGTCAAGAAGCACATTGCTTGACTTGACGTCTCGGTGGATGACGATTTTCTCCCACCTCTCATGCAGGTAGTGTAAGCCACAAGCGAACTTCCTGTTCATTTAAAATACATTTCATACAAATCCAACTGATTTCGTTCTAAATCCTGTCTGACAAGAATAGTTGTCATGTAAAGTCGAAACATTATGTGAAAAATAATGCATGGAATGGATTTGCTCATATTTATCCACCTCTTACTTCCTTGCAATCATTGAAATCTGAACTATGAAGTGACAAGGAAAATGAAAATTAATTTATAGAAGATCAAACCAGAATATGTTGTTAAGGAACTCTAAACACGGTTAACAAGGTCCTCCTATCATAATATCGTATGCCACCTGATAATTTGATCGGCGTAATACTATTTTAAATAAGGTGCTAAGGATTCGAGATACAGTACTAAAATCAAACATCATATGTGTCATCTTCCGCCAGAAAGGTCAGATATGGTGCCAACGGTCATCGCCGTCGATGAGAATGGGCTTGACATGGAATGCAACTCCTTTCTTTCCTTAAGAGCTAACAAATTAAAGTTCAAGGTTGCGCGTGTCATCTCCGGGAGTGGCAATTCTCCATCAAGATACTACAAAACTTGATGCATCGTGGGCCTTGCAGAGGGAGACGGGTGTGAGCAGAGTAGTCCAATCTTGAGAATTAGGCACACCTCATCGGAGTTGTACTCGTGTTGCAGCCTTGGATCCGCTGCCTCGACGAGTGACTCTCTATGCAAGTGCTCGAGTACCCAATCCGGCAACAAGATTTGGTTGCCTTGCTCATCTTGCTTGATTGGTCGTCGTCCGCAAGCGACCTCGAGCATGAAAGTTCCGAAGGCGAAAGCGTCTGTCAGAGGGGTGGCTTTCCCCGTTCTCACTAGCTCCGGTGCTAGGTACCCCGTGGTTCCAACCACACGTGTTGTTTGTGGGTTGGTGCCATGCTCATACAACTTTGCAAGCCCAAAATCGCCTAGCCGTCCATTCATTTCCTTGTCAAGAAGCACATTGCTTGACTTGACGTCTCGGTGGATGACGATTTTCTCCCACCTCTCATGCAGGTAGTGTAAGCCACAAGCGACCCCTTTGATGACTTGCAATCTTTGAGCCCAGTCCAAAGTGAGACCATCTCCATCTCCTTGGTTGTACAGATACTTGTCCAGGCTACCGTTCGGCATGTAATCATACACCAAGATGAGCTCATCTTTTCGCCGGCAATAGCCAAGTAACTGCACGAGGTTACGGTGCTTGATGCGGCCAATACTTACGATCTCGGCGATGAACTCCTTCATTCCTTGCTTGGATCCATGGGACACCTTCTTCACCGCGATCTCCACTCCGGACGCCGGAAGCACCCCCTTGTACACCATGCCGAAGCCTCCTGTGCCAAGCAGGTGCTTGTCCTTGGACCCGTTTGTGGCATGTAACAGATCTTTATACGCGAACCGGTGCGGCCCGAACTCCATCTCCCAATCTTCCCGCACCTCGGTGTACCTCAGGCGCCTTCTCACAAGCAGACCCAAGGCGGCGCCGGCGACGAGGACGACAACCGCGCTTGCTATTGGCAGGGTCATCTCCAGAACTCTTGAGCGAGGCTTGGACCCCAGCTACGGCAATTTCGGCAGCTTGGAGGCGTCAATCGCAGGCGCAGGCCTGTCTATGCCCAGGCTCCAGCCGAGAACGTAGTAGTTCACCGGGCCCATTGAGGACAATAACCGTTGAGAACGTAGATCCGCGTCACCAGCTTCTACACAGTGTTGTGTCCCTCTCACCGGACCCCCATAGTCCTCGCCATCCGCATTCGGTGAAGCTCTATGACGACCTCTTCTTCTGACACGCCGAGGACCAGGGCTGGGGTGAGGGGGGGGGGGAGTATCCAGTGCTCCAGCCATGGGGTACTCCCAGTGCTCCAATGTCAAAATACATTTTTAAATGTTTGAAAAATTTCCAGAAAAAATAAATGTTCATAAGGAATGTCACTATATCCCCTAAAAATTTCAGGTCAAAAATTAAAACGTACTCCCTCCGTCCCATAATGTAAGACGTTTTTTGCCACTAGTGTAGTGGCAAAAAACGTCTTACATTATGGGACGGAGGGAATACATTCAGAAACAAAAACGACAAATCCAGATCTGCATAGTATCAATGTTGCTTTTGTCTCTTCTTTACACTATTCATGCTAGATTTCACTTTTTTGTTTCTCAATGTGCGTTCCGAGTTTAGACCTGAAAGTTTTAGGGCTTGTAGTCACATTCATTGTGAACACTCACAATATTTTTTGGAATTTTTTGAAACATTTAAAAATGCTTTTTTGACACTGGAGCACTGGGAGTACCCCAAGGCTGGGAGCACCGGGTACTTTCCTGGGGGCGGCAGGGGGGGGGTACGCTGAACCTGGTTTTGTAGAAGTAGTAGGTGTGGTGGACAGCCGAGCAACTATGGAAGAAGTGGTGGTGGCGGTGCTAGTTGGAGAGGAGGTGAATGACAGTCGCTCTCATGAGTGGCTTCTCTCTCGAATGTTTGTATCATATGCTTCTGAATCCCATGTGTATGTACACTGCATTGAAGAGCTAGAGGATATTGTTTGGTTACAAGTACAAGTTATTGGCATGGAGATGATGACACTGATGAGGAGGAATAAGAGCTTAGGGGAGGCCATGGTGTATGAGTGTGCATAATTTGCTCTGAGTTGGAACTTGGAAGTAGACCAGGGAATGTAGTGGTCTTAACTTGTAACCATACTAAAAGTAAAATTGCAACTTCCTGTTCATTTAAAATACATTTCATACAAATCCAACTGATTTCGTTCTAAATCCTGTCTGACAAGAATAGTTGTCATGTAAAGTCGAAACATTATGTGAAAAATAATGCATGGAATGGATTTGCTCATATTTATCCACCTCTTACTTCCTTGCAATCATTGAAATCTGAACTATGAAGTGACAAGGAAAATGAAAATTAATTTATAGAAGATCAAACCAGAATATGTTGTTAAGGAACTCTAAACACGGTTAACAAGGTCCTCCTATCATAATATCGTATGCCACCTGATAATTTGATCGGCGTAATACTATTTTAAAGAAGGTGCTAAGGATTCGAGATACAATACTAAAATCAAACATCATATGTGTCATCTTCCGCCAGAAAGGTCAGATATGGTGCCAACGGTCATCGCCGTCGATGAGAATGGGCTTGACATGGAATGCAACTCCTTTCTTTCCTTAAGAGCTAACAAATTGAAGTTCAAGGTTGCGCGTGCCATCTCCGGGAGTGGCAATTCTCCATCAAGATACTGCAAAACTTGCTGCATCGTGGGCCTTGCAGAGGGAGACGGGTGTGAGCAGAGTAGTCCAATCTTGAGACTTAGGCACACCTCATCGGAGTTGTACTCGTGTTGCAGCCTTGGATCTGCTGCCTCGACGAGTGACTCTCTATGCAAGTGCTCGAGTACCCAATCTGCCAACAAGATTTGGTTGCCTTTCTCGTCTTGCTTGATTGGTCGTCGTCCGCAAGCGACCTCGAGCATGAAAGTTCCGAAGGCGAAAGCGTCTGTCAGAGGGGTGGCTTTCCCCGTTCTCACTAGCTCCGGTGCTAGGTACCCCGTGGTTCCAACCACACGTGTTGTTTGTGGGTTGGTGCCATGCTCGTACAGCTTTGCAAGCCCAAAATCGCCTAGCCGTCCATTCATTTCCTTGTCAAGAAGCACATTGCTTGTCTTGACGTCTCGGTGGATCACGACTTTCTCCCACCTCTCGTGCAGGTAGTGTAATCCACAAGCGACCCCTTTGATGACTTGCAATCTTTGAGCCCAGTCCAAAGTGAGACCATCTCCATCTCCTTGGCCGTACAGATACTTGTCCAGGCTACCGTTCGGCATGTAATCGTACACCAAGATGAGCTCATCTTTCCGCCGGCAATAGCCAAGTAGCTGCACCAGGTTACGGTGCTTGATGCGGCCAATACTTACGATCTCGGCGATGAACTCCTTCATTCCTTGGTTGGATCCATGGGACACCTTCTTCACGGCGATCTCCACCCCGGACGCCTGAAGCACTCCCTTGTACACCATGCCGAAGCCTCCTGCGCCAAGCAGGTGCTTCTCCTTGAACCCATTGGTGGCATGGAACAGGTCTTTGTACGCGAACCGGTGCGGCCCGAACTCCACCTCCCAATCTTCCCGCACCTCCGTGTACCTCAGGCGCCTTCTCACAAGCAGAACCAAGGCGGCGCCGGCGACGAGGACGACCACCGCGCTTGCTATCGGCAGGGTTATCTCCAGAACCCTTGAGCGAGGCTTGGGTCCCAGCTGCGGCAGCTTTGGCAGCTTGGCCGCGTCGATCGCCGGGGCAGGTCTGTCTATGCCCAGGCTCCAGCCAAGAACGTAGTGCCGGGAGTTCACCGGGCCCGTTGACGACGAGAAGCCGATGTACGACGGCTCCGTCATCACCGTCGACAGGTTGCGGATCGCGCTGACCAATGGCCTGCTGGGTCTCGCCATCCCAAGGGGAGCCATGGTGACATCAATCCGGGTGGTCACCCTGTCGTAGTCCACCCACACTTGGAGCGCATCGCGGCTGATGAGGCTTACATTCCGGAAGCCGCCGCCGTTACCGTCGTCGTAGTAGCCAGCCTCGTGGGACTGGACAGAGCTGAGGCCGTTGATGTCGATGCCGACGTGGTTGGCGTTGATGTCGCGGAACTCGATGTTCTGCACGGTGTCGAGCTCCACGGCGAACAGGTGGTTGGCCTGGCTGCCGTCGTTCTGGACGTTGGTGACGCCGAGGTACTGGTCCGTTAGCCCGTCCGACAGGCTCTTGACGCCGGGCGCGAAGACGAGGGCCATGCCGTGGGTGCTGAAGTCCGTGTAGCTGGAGACGATGCCGCAGACGAAGGCGACCGAGAAGGACCGCACACGGTGTCGAGCTCCACGGCGAACAGGTGGTTGGCCTGGCTGCCGTCGTTCTGGACGTTGGTGACGCCGAGGTACTGGTCCGTTAGCCCGTCCGACAGGCTCTTGACGCCGGGCGCGAAGACGAGGGCCATGCCGTGGGTGCTGAAGTCCGTGTAGCTGGAGACGATGCCGCAGACGAAGGCGACCGAGAAGGACCGCACCGCGCCGTCCGGGGACCCGCGGAGGCGCAGGGGGGCCGGGTGGAACGCGTGGCCCTTCTGGTGGGTGGGGGCGTTGGCCAGCCCCCGGAGCGCCCCCC
>NW_024117710.1:0-21046 GCF_003073215.2 Triticum urartu | reverse complement strand
GGAGGAGCTCGACGAAGATCTTGTCCTTTGTGTTGTTTCGTTCTAGTTGATCAGTAGTGGAGCCCAGTTGGGGTCGATCGGGGACCTTGTCGCATTTGGGGTTCTTCTTTTATTTTGGTTCCGTAGCCGGACCTTGATTGTATTTGGATGTTCTAATGCTTTATTCATGTAATTGTGTGAAGTGGCGATTGTAAGCCAACTATGTATCTCTTTCCCTTATGTATTACATGGGTTGTGTGAAGATTACCTCACTTGCGACATTGCTTTCAATGCTATGCCTCTAAGTCGTGCTTCGACACGTGGAAGATATAGCCGCATCGAGGGCGTTACAACAATGCTCAAAGAAATTATGCTACTACTGAAAAAGAACTCTTAGCAGTTGTTTTCGCTTGTGATAAGTTCAGACCTTATATTGTTGATTCTAAAGTAACTATTCACACTGATCATGCTGCTATTAAATATCTTATGGAAAAGAAATATGCTAAACCTAGACTCATCAGATGGGTTCTCCTGCTACAAGAATTTGATTTGCATATTGTTGATAGAAAGGGAGCTGAGAACCCCGTTGCAGACAACTTGTCTAGGTTAAGAATGTTCTTGATGACCCACTACCTATTAATGATAGCTTTCCTGATGAACAATTAAATGTTATAAGTACTTCTCGTAGTACTCCATGGTATGCTGATTATGCTAATTATATTGTTGCTAAGTTTATACCACCTAGCTTCACATACCAGCAAAAGAACAAGTTTTTCTATGATTTGAGACATTACTTTTGGGATGACCCACATCTTTATAAAGAAGGAGTAGATGGTGTTATTAGACGTTGTGTACCTCAGCATGAACAGGAACAGATCCTACGCAAGTGTCACTCCGAGGCTTATGGAGGACACCACGCTGGAGATAGAACTGCACATAAGGTATTGCAATCTGGTTTTTATTGGCCTACTCTCTTCAAGGATGCCCATAAGTTTGTCTTGTTTTGTGATGAATGTCAAAGAATTGGTAATATTAGTAGACATTAAGAAATGCCTATGAATTATTCACTTGTTATTGAACCATTTGATGTTTGGGGCTTTGATTATATGGGACCTTTTCCTGCCTCTAATGGATATGCACATATTTTAGTTGCTGTTGATTACATTACTAAGTGGGTAGAAGCTATTCCAACTAGTAGTGCTGATTATAACACTTCTATTAAAATGCTTAAGGAAGTTATTTTCCCGAGGTTTGGAGTCCCTAGATATTTAATGACTGATGGTGGTTCACACTTTATTCCTGGTGCTTTCCGTAAAATGCTTGCTAAATATGATGCTAATCATAGAACTGCATCTCCTTATCACCCTCAGTCTAGTGGTCAAGTAGACTTGAGCAATAGAGAGCTCAAATTAATTTTGCAAAAGACTGTTAATAGGTCTAGAAAGAATTGGTCCAAGAAACTTGATGATGCATTATGGGCCTATAGAACTGCATATAAAAATCCTATGGGTATGTCTTCGTATAAAATGGTTTATGGAAAAGCATGTCACTTACCTCTCGAACTAGAACATAAGGCGTATTGGGCTATTAAAGAGCTCAACTATGATTTTAAACTTGCCGGTGAGAAGAGGTTATTTGATATTAGCTCACTTGATGAATGGAGAACCCAAGCTTATGAAAATGCCAAGTTGTTTAAAGAAAAAGTTAAAAGATGGCATGACAAAAGGATACAAAAGCATGAGTTTAATGTAGGTGATTATGTATTGCTATACAACTCTCGTTTAAGATTTTTTGTAGGAAAACTTCTCTCTAAATGGGAAGGCCCCTACGTTATCGAGGAGGTCTATCGTTCTGGTGCCATAAAAATCAACAACTTTGAAGGCACAAATCCGAAGGTGGTAAACGGTCAAAGAATTAAACATTATATCTCAGGTAATCCCATAAATGTTGAAACCAATATTATTGAAACCGTAACCCCGGAGGAATACATAAGGGACACTTTCCGGAACGTTTCAAACTCTGAAAAGGAATAGGTATGTGGTACGGTAAGTAAACCGACTCCAAAATAATTTTTAAGGCAATATTTCTCCATTTTGGAATATTTAGAAAAATAGAAAAATAAGTAGCAGTCTGGGAAGGACACGAGGGCCCCACGAGGGTGGTGGGCGCGCCCTACCTCGTGAGCACCTCGTGTGCCTTCCGGACTCTGTTTTCTTGCACGATATGTATTTTGGTCGGTAAAAATTCATTATATAACCTCCCGAAGGTTTTGACTCCCGTATCACGCAAATCTCCTATGTTCTTGTTTCGAGCTGTTTTTCTGACAGATCTAGGTTATCATGACTGCCCCAAGTGCTTCCAAGGACAAGTTCTTTGAGAAGGTCATCAACCCTTACCTTGCGAAGGTGCAGCGACACCCTCAAACCATTGAGTTGCGTGATGGGTTGCTGCACATTTGTGATGAAGAGGGACCAAAGGGGACCGGAAGCATGGAGACGAGGCTCGAAGCAGTGGAGCAACAAGTTTTCAAGTGCCAAGAGATGGTGGAACGTGGACTCAACTCCAACCACATGATGATCGCGGAGTTCGCTAGCAACCACAAGTTGGATGTTGACAACATCGGGGAGGCCATCTTCAAGCTTCATGAGAAGATCGAGCACCTCCAAGCCCAAATCTATGACCTGCAAAACCAAAACTTTGAGTATGAATATAGGTTCAAAAGGATGAGTTGGGCTGCAGATTGGAGGATCCTGGAGACTCGATCATCCTTCTATGATGGTGAGCCTATGCCTTGGAAGATGGACGACAAGCCTGCATCATCAACAACACCTCCACCTTCTTCACCAACCAAGGAGACATAATCACACTGGTATGGGCACTCCCCTTGGAAACTGCCAAGCTTGGGGGAGGTGCCCCGATATCGTATCACAATCACAACTCCTATCTTTACCGTTTTTCTTAGTTGGATCCTATTAGTAGTATCTTGATCTAGTAGAATAAAGTTTATGGCATGATCTAGTTTCGAGTTTTGCTTTATGATCTCTCTTTGTAATCGAGTCCATGAGCTATATATAATAAAGATTAGTGTTGAGTCAAGGGCTTGATGATTTTGCCATGATCTTGGGTGAATAAAAGAAAAGAGAAAAAGAATAAAAAGAAACAAACAGTTCATAATGATCTTATTGAGAGTAATGACTTCACATAGAAAGAGTATGATGATTAAAAGTTGTTGGGAGTTGGTAGATGTCCGTGTCAAAACCGGCGGATCTCGGGTAGGGGGTCCCGAACTGTGCGTCTAGGGCAGATGGTAACAGGAGGCAAGAGACACGAAGTTTTACCCATGTTCGGGCCCTCTCGATGGAGGTAAAACCCTATGTCCTGCTTGATTAATATTGATGATATGGGTAGTACAAGAGTAGATCTACCACGAGATCAGAGAGGCTAAACCCTAGAAGCTAGCCCATGGTATGATTGTTGTTGTGTATGTTATCCTACGGACTAAAACCCTCCGGTTTATATAGACACCGGAGAGGGTTAGGGTTACACAAAGTCGGTTACAATGGTAGGAGATCTACATATCCGTATCGCCAAGCTTGCCTTCCACACCAAGGAAAGTCCCTTCCGGACACGGGACGAAGTCTTCAATCTCGTATCTTCATAGCCCAGGAGTCCGGCTGAAGGTATAGTCCGGCCATCCGGACACCCCCTAATCCAAGACTCCCACAGTAGCCCCTGAACTAGGCTTCAATGACGATGAGTCCGGCGCGCAGATTGTCTTCGGTATTGCAAGGCGGGTTCCTCCTCCAAGTACTTCATAGAAGATTTTGAACACAAAGATAGTGTCCGGCTCTGCAAAATAAGTTTCCACATATTGCCATAGAGAGAATAACATTTACACAAATCTAATCTCTGACGTATTCCGTAGTGTGACACACCACGGCCAAGCCTTTATCCGAGTCGTTTTATTATCCCACCTCAGCGCGTCATGCGAGGCGGTTTCCTTGGCACGTCTTGTTAAAGCAGAGATCGTGTCCCCTTATTCCGGGATTCTCATCAATACGGGCGTGGGTAACCCAACCGCTTCTAGGACTCCTAGATTATAGGCAAGTCCAAACAAACATGGAGAGGACACTTGATATTCACCCTCTTTATAAAGGGACAAGGCTTTTACTTTTCGCTCCCGTGCTCAATCGAATCCTTCCCCCACCTCAAGCTCAAACGCCCAAAGTTCAGGTCAGGTGCTCCGAACCTTCAGTCATGTTCGGATCTAGCCTTCAAGGCCGATGGGTGCCCTCCTCCGTCACGAAATAAGACATCAAAAAGTTGAGGGAGGCCAGATATCTGACCGCCGAGATTTTGCATCGGCTGCCTCCCCGAGGGCAGGCCGTCCCCACCCCGAACCCAACGAGAACATCGTGTTCGTCTCCCACTTCCTCCGAGGTCTAGGCCTTGCTCTGGATCCTTTCGTCAAGGGTTTGATGTTTTATTACGGGCTAGACTTCCATGATCTAGCTCCGGACTCCTTTCTTCATATCACGACATTTATAGTCGTGTGCGAGGCCTTCCTCCGGGTTACCACTCACTTTGGCCTATGGCTCAAGACCTTTGAAGTAAAGCCGAAGATGATCGAGGGGCAACATGCAGCGTGTGGAGGTGCCTCAATACGCAAGATGACGGGAGCTCCATGGCCCAAAGGTGTCTGAATTGTGGCAACAGGAGTGGTTCTACATCACGGCTCCTAGAAGTGCCAAGTGGGTCGCCGCCCCTGTTTTCCGCTCGGGCCCTCCACCATGACTGATGTCATGGACCAGCAGAGGTGTGAGCTGGGGTCCAGCCAAGGACGTGCCTATACTGCAAAGCCGCATCCGAGATCTCTTCGATGGAGATTTCAGTTTGGTTGCGGTAATACAAGTTATGCTAGTTCGTCAAGTCCAGCCTTGCAAACACCGGCCTCTTCACCTGTGGGAGTTCAATCCCGAGGGACCGCGTGTCATTCAAAATTTTCTCGGCCTAACGCACGAGGAGATGTACAAGTCATTATTCGGACCTCAGGTGGAGCGTCCGAAAATCACCGAGGACGTGGGCCTGAGTAGTAACCGTGCCGCCGAACAGGTAAGGCATCTTCCGGCCGAACATACTATCTCTCCTTTGTTACGAAGTTTTTTCTGAGGGTTCGCTTTTTGACCAGGACTGGCTAACAAAGGCGAAGTTGATTCGGTGTTCGGCGCCCCTCCCTGAGGGTTTGGAAAATCCGGTATTGGAAAAGATGCTCCAGACCGCACCTTGCCCGGAGCCCTTGGAGGAAGATACTGTGGAGTATAATACGGGCGGACGCGGGCCCCCAACGCTGCCCAGTCTAACTGAGGGAGCGAGCGTCTCCATGAAGGAAGACGACCAGAAGAGGAAAAGGACTACACTCGGGGATTCGGAAGCCGAAGCTTCCAAACGGGAGAAGAAGTCTCCCACAGAGGGTCCTGCCTTAGGGGGTGCTGTTGCCGCACAAAGTCCGCGGGGGGATCAATTCTCCCGTGAGTCGTAAGTGACCCGAAATACTTTAATAGTACAGATATGCCATCTTTTTCTTCTGAGAAAATAACCACCGCATATATCTTTGCAGTTCGGGCCTTAGCCCCTCTCAAATGAGCTCGTCCTCGGGGGATCTTCTTCCAGAGATGATGGAGAGAAAAACGCCTCCTCCAGACTCCTCCGCTCCGGAAGCGGGCGACCCTGAAGTGTCGTCGCGGAGGGCCTCTCCGAGTCCGGTGAGGCCAGAAGATAATCCCATTGCCCCCCGAAGCTCCCAGTGTCCCGCTCCCGAAGAGAGCAGACAAAAGAGTCCGGCACCGTCTAGTGTGCGGTCGGATATTTTGAGTGAGTTGGTGGGGCGAGCGGCCATCTCAAATGAACACCGTGTGCTGATGAATACGGTGATGGAGAGAATATCGTCCGCCGAAAGCGGATTGCATGAAGCTTTTATGAGTCTACTGACAGGCTTTGAGGTACGTAAAAGAATGTATGATAGTCCTGCACATGCTAGGTGTGCCCTGTGTAGATAGTAGCCCCTGAGACTCTGGTTGTCGTCGGAAACAATGACGAACAGAGGATCATATTCCCAGGTAATAACCATACTGCCTCTATGTGCAGGTGATGGAAGCTCCGATGGCTAGCCAGACTAGCGAGTTTGCCCATTTAGAACGGCAGTTGGATGCGGCAGACGCCGACATCGAGCTTGTTAACAAAAGTCTTGACGAGGCACATGGTAAGTGTCATTATCTGGTAAATGCCACATAGGAAGAGCAATATGATGCCAGTATCTTTAATATGTTGTGACTGGAGATGGAGCTACCACTGTTGAAGCCTTGCGGGCAGAACTTGCCCGAGCCAAGGAACAAGCGAGGTTGGGTAATGTGGCTGCTTTGAAGGCGGCCGAAGAGTTGCAAGCCGAGAAGGCCGCGCATGGCGAGAGCCGAGACAAGATGGCCATAGAATTAAAAGCCTCCGCCTACCATTGCCGGGTTCTTGAAAAGGAAAACCAAGCGAAGGCATCGGACCTTGAGAAGGCTGCTGCGACGAGAAAGGACCTCCGGTCTGCTATGAGGGCAAAGAAGGAGGAGCTGCAGGAAGCCAGGGATATTGTAGCTGGGAAATCCTTTATGTTGCGGAGGAAGTTCGGAGATCCACGGTATGCCCCTCTGGATCAGCTGTGGAGTTCGGAGGATGTGTATATGGATTTGGCGGCGAGCGCTGCCGATGCGGCCAAGTACTTCCAGGGTCAGACGGACCGTGAAGTAGACCGGCTGTTTTGGAAACAATTCCATTCTCCTGAGCGTCCACTTTCATTGACTGACCAATTAGCCGAATGGGCGGAACTATATAGGTTGTCCGGACTCTCCATGAGGTCTGTTGTGGATCAGCTATGGCCGGAAAGGTCAAAACCGAACAGCTATTTTAGCTTGGTGCAGCAGTTCCTTGACGTGGTGCCGCGCATTAATGCGATGAAGAGGTCGGCGTGCATAGAGGGCGCACGGATGGCCTTTGCCCATGTTAAGGCATACTGGGCAGAGATGGATGCTACCAATGTTGCAGCGTGGGATTCGGCCATAGGTCGAAAGGCTGCTGAGCACTACTTTGAAGAAGTTCTTGAGGGTGCCCGTTTGATAGAGACCTAGTGCTCAAAAAATATTATGTTTGAGTGATATGTAATCTCATTGTAAGAGAAACGCTTTTATAAATTTTTATAAGGCTGTTTTTATACTTTTGCCTGAAAGTAATATGATGCCTCCTGGGCGGCCGTTTATGTATACATGTGTATAACCTGAAAGATTGCAGTCGTGGGTTTCAACCCCCACGCATATAATGCGGAGGTGCTCGCAAAAACATGCGTTCACACTTAACCCAACGTCTTGGTCCTATTAAGGAGGTGATAGCGGAGCGAGCGAGGCAACCGGACTATAATGCTTTAGCACTTTCACTTAGCCATAGGAGTTTGACAGTGGGGCTACTAGATAGCCCCTGGTGGCCCCGCACTCTCCCGCTTCCGGGGTGCGTACATGCCTGGCCGGAAAACGGCCCTTCGTTAAGGCGGAGGAATTCTAACATTCCCACAGGTCATCGAGTGGTTGACCAGTCTCACGCTATATCATGACAGTCAGTTTTCGGCTTTCTCTACTGAGGTGCTCGTCCGGATGAACCAGGGCACAATCGCAGTAGTTCTCCTGGTGCTACCTTAGCCGGTAAAGCGGAACGTAAGGCACCAAAACACAGGAGCCGGGCAAACCCAACATTTGACCAATGACAATGATTCAGAGCTGATGCATATAGGGCCAAACTCGCGACGCCGAACACTCCCTAAGGCATTCGGTCTTTGTGGTATAAACCGGGCCTAAATAATGGCCTTTGTAAGAAGCCCCTTGTGTCCAAGTACGTGCATTGTTCTGGCGTGGCCACATGCCAAGACGTCAGCATCCTTCTCAACGGTGGATATGTATCAACAAGAGACAGTAAAAAAGGTTTACGCAGGGTCTTAATCTAAAAAGAATCCTTGGAGCGGGTCCCTGCTGCTGCACGTCTGCGCCTGTGTCTCCTTTGTGCCGTATCCTGGACGGGTGTAGCACGATGATCGTCTGTAAAAGAGAGGAAGTTAAGTGAAAAAGTTGTCGTGCAAAAAGATAGTTTTTAAAGAAACCATGTATAATTCAAGATGATAAGAAATTGCCACTTGTCTGCGCGCGTTGAGCCCCTTGTATTGACAAATAGGGGTGTGACCACTTATTCGGTATAAATAGCGGCGCCGGACTTGATTAGTTGTGTCTGAGGTCTTGACGACCTATTTGGATGCTTTCTGGTCCGGGCGCCTTTAGTGTGCGGCTGCCAGGCAGCCGCACTCTCTTCGGCGCGCAGAGATCGCTTGATATTTCCGTTCACTGAAATGATGCCACGTGGACCGGGCATCTTGAGTGTGAGGGAGGCGTAGTGTGGTATTGCATTAAAGCGAGCGAAAGCTTTTCGCGTCCGAGCAGTGCTTGATAGCCACTTTGAAACGGGGCGATGTGGAAGGTTAAATGCTCGCGACGGAAGTTATCTGGGGAGCCGAATATAACCTGTAGTAGGAGGGAGCCCGTACACCGAGCCCCTGGGCCTGGCGTTACTCCTTTAAAGGAAGTATTGCTATGGCGAATTTGTGTTGGGTCTAACCCCATCCTGCGGATTGTATCCTGATATATTAAGTTTAAGCTGCTACCGCCGTCCATCAAGACTCGTGTGAAGTGATATCCGCCAATTACTGGGTCTAATACCAGGGCAGCCCATCCTGTGTGTCGGATACTTGCTGAGTAATCGCAATGATCGGAAGTGATCGGTTGAGACAACCAGTGGCAGGAATTCTCGGTGACAGGCACTTGGGTATATTTTCCTGGGAGTGCCGTGTTGTTTTTTCCCTTGATCACGTGTAACACGTTTACTATTTTGACTTCTGGTGGAAATTTCTTTTGTTCCGCCGTGTCTTGCTTGGGAGGCTCATCCTCGTCTTCACTTGGTGTATCCTCCCCCTTATGTACGGCGTTGAGCTTGCCGGACTGCTTGAAGACCCAATATTCTCTGTGGGTATGATTAGCAGGTTTACCAGGGGTACTATGGATCTAACATACTTGGTCCAGAATTTTGTTGAGGCTGGACAGTTCATCCCTGGTGCCTTTAGGGGGCGGCTTTTGACCTGGCCGAGAGCTTTTGAATCCGGCATTTACTGTCGTGCCCTTCGTGCTGTCTTCTTTATTCCGGTGGTTGTTATTGCTGTTGCGCTATGATTTCCCGTTTCCATCTCTAACTTCAGATGTACTGGGTCGCTGGTGCTGCATCTGGCTAGCCAGCTGTCCTCACCCGCGCAAAAGCGGGTCATGAGGTCTGTTAATGCGGCCATCGTTCTCGGCTTATTTTGGCCGAGGTGTTTGGCGAGCCATTCGTCGCAGACGCTATGCTTGAAAGCTGCCAAGGCTTCGGCGTATGGACAGTCGACAATCTGGTTCTTTTTAGTAAGAAACATGTTCCAAAGCTTTCGGGCTGACTCTCCGGGCTGTTGAGTTATATGACTCAAATCGTCCGCGTCCGGAGGTCGGACATAAGTCCCTTGCAAATTTGCCCGAAAGGCATCTTCAAGATCTTCCCAACTTCCAATGGAGCTTTCGGGGAGGCCTTTGAGCCAGTGACGAGCTGGCCCTTTGAGCTTGAGGGGTAAGTACTTGATGGCGTGGAGATCATCTCCTCGAGCCATATGTATATGAAGGATATAGTCCTCAATCCAGACCCCAGGGTCTGTTGTTCCGTCGTATGCCTCTATGTTTAGGGGCTTGAATCCCTCTGGAAATTCATGGTCTAGCACCTCATCGGTGAAACATAGGGGGTGTGCGGCACCCCTATAGCTGGGTGTACCGCGTTGTTCGGATGTTTGTTGTGTTGCATTGTATGCTGGGGCACGCTTGCGTGGTCCATAGATGGATCTTGTTGCGCCGTCCTTTGGGTGCGAGCCCTCGCATGGGTCGCGTGTTGTATTGTGAGTGGCGTTATATGCCGCTCTGTGTTGATAGAGGGGTCGTCTATCCGACCAGGTGGCTGCTTTGATATTTGGTTGTGGGGGGTCTGAAGCCTCCTCATCGAATTCAGGTAGCAGCTTCCGCTTTGGGTAGCTCTTGGAGGGGCGATTGTCGCCGTACATTGCTGCTGTGTTGAGTATTTTACTCCATCTGATGTGGAGTGTGTCTTGTGCAGCCTTGAGCCTTTCCTTCTGCTTTTTCAGACTCCTCGCGGTGGAAACAAGCCTTTTACGTGCAGTCTGCTGCTCCGGGTGCCTGTCCGGCGTTATGTCGTCCGGACCATTATCCTTGATAGAATTTGTTTGTTCGGTTTGATTATTCGGATTGCCGTTGTCCGGCAGTGGTTCGCCCTGCTCCCGCGCTGGGTTTGTGTGATCGCTATTTTTGTCGAGGCGGGATTTGGGGCGGCGCTTGCATCGCCGCTTTGACTGCTTTTCGAGGGAACAAGCCTTCGGTGCGTCCTTCCGCTCCTCGTCGTCACCTTTTGGTGCGTCCAACATGTATACGTCATATGACGAGGTGGCGTTCCAGGGCCCAATAGGAGCTGGTTCTTCATTGTCTCCTTCATCGGCGTCCATACCGTCGATGTCTTTGGAGTCGAAGTCGAGCAAGTCGGTCAAATCGTCGACAGTGGCTACAAAGTGGGTGGGGGTGGGCTTTGAATTTCTTCATCGTCCATATCCCAATCTCGCTGACCGTAGTCTGGCCAGGGCTCTCCTGATAAAGAGAGAGACTTTAATGATTTCATAATATCGCCAAAGGGCGAGTGTTGAAAGATGTCCGCGGCAGTAAACTCCATGATCGGCGCCCAATCAGATTCGATCGGCAGAGGCGCGAATGGTTCGGAGTCCGAAGAGGAGTTCGGCTCCTTGGAATCACGAGTCTCGCGGAGTGCAGGGCTGGTGTTCGGCTCGATCGCCGTTAGGATCGCAGCCCCCGAGGCGGCGTCCATCCACCCATCCTCGATCGGCGTAGTTGGCTCCGAATTAAGGGTCGAAGCCGATGCGGGTGCAGCCTTCAGGGCACTGTTAGGCGGCAAAGCTAGATCATGCTCGTCGTGGTAGTGCGGCGCGCTCAGCAGTGGCTCGAATCCGTCGAAGATCAAGTCCCCGCGGATGTCAGCCGTGTAGTTTAAACTTCCAAATCTCACCTGACGGCCAGGGGCATAGCTTTCGATCTGCTCCAGATGGCCAAGTGAATTGGCTCGTAGTGCAAAGCCGCCGAGGACAGAGATCTGTCCGGGGAGACAAGTTTCACCCTGGGCTGCATCACTATCGATGATCGTAGGAGCCATCAAGCCTGACGGCGACGACACAGAGGAACTCTCAATGAAAGCACCAATGTCGGTGTCAAAACCGGCGGATCTCGGGTAGGGGGTCCCGAACTGTGCGTCTAGGCCGGATGGTAACAGGTGGCTAGGGACACGAAGTTTTACCCAGGTTCGGGCCCTCTCGATGGAGGTAAAACCCTACGTCCTGCTTGATTAATATTGATGATATGGGTAGTACAAGAGTAGATCTACCATGAGATCAGAGAGGCTAAACCCTAGAAGCTAGCCTATGGTATGATTGTTGTTGTGTATGTTGTCCTACGGACTAAAACCCTCCGGTTTATATAGACACCGGAGAGGGTTAGGGTTACACAAAGTCGGTTACAATGGTAGGAGATCTACATATCCGTATCGCCAAGCTTGCCTTCCACGCTAAGGAAAGTCCCTTCCGGACACGGGACGAAGTCTTCAATCTCGTATCTTCATAGCCCAGGAGTCCGGCTGAAGGTATAGTCCGGCCATCCGGACACCCCCTAATCCAAGACTCCCTCAGTAGACATAGCCTTGGTCACCGTTGCAATTAATAGGAAGTAATAAGGAAAGAGAGGTTTCACATATAGATATATTATCATTGACATCTTTTATGATTGGGAGCACTCATAAAAATATGACATCCTAAAGAGTTGATGTTGGACAAGGAAGACAACGTAATGAGTTATGTCTTTCTTATATCTGAGATAAAGTATGTTGTCATGGATCCTCTAACTTGTTGAGCTTGCCTTTCCCCTTCA
This sequence comes from Triticum urartu, assembly GCF_003073215.2. Lineage (NCBI taxonomy): Eukaryota > Viridiplantae > Streptophyta > Magnoliopsida > Poales > Poaceae > Triticum > Triticum urartu. The sequence goes on along the minus strand of NW_024117710.1, from coordinate 8,921 downwards.
AGCTAGCCAAATTCTCAGCACCAAGTAGAAATACTACTTGTGCTTCCAAATACCCTTAAACCAGTTTTGCCATGAGAGTCCACCATATCTACCTATGGATTGAGTAAGATCCTTCAAGTAAGTTGTCACCGGTGCAAAGCAATAAAAATTGCTCTAAATATGTATGATTGATTGGTGTGGGAGAAATAAGCTTTATACGATCTTGTGATGTGGAAGTAATAAAAGCGACGGACTGCATAATAAAGGTTCATATCACAAGGGGCAATATAAAGTGATGTTCTTTCGCATTGAGATTTTGTGCATCCAACCATAAAAGCGCATGGCAACCTCTGCTTCCCTCTGCGAAGGGCCTACCTTTTATTATTATCTTCTACCTTATGCAAGAGTCATGGTGATCTTCACCTTTTCTTTTTCATTTTATCCTTTGGCAAGCTCAGCATGTTGGAAAGAACATGATATATATATATATATATCTAATTGGATGTAGGGGAGCATGAACCATTATTGTTGACATTACCCTTGAGGTAAAAGGTTGTGGGGCAAAACTATAAGCCCCTATCTTTCTCTGTGTCCGATTAAAACTCTGTAACCACAAGTATTGCGTGAATGTTAGCAATTATGAAGGACTAAATGATAGTTGAGTATGTGGACTTGCTTTTAAGCTCTGACATAGACTCTTTCCGATGTTATGATAAATTGCAATTTCTTCAATGACTGAGATTATAGTTTGTTGGAGCCCAATAAGGTTTATGATTTATACTCTTTGTAAGTGCATCTAGTGCCACCTCTAGTTGGTTTTGGAGTATTGACGACAAACCTAATTGAGGGACTAATGTGTTTGTGAGAATTGCAGGATAATACAGGTAGAAGTCCCTCATTAATTCGGTTTTCCTATCAGAGATGACCCCTAAAAATGTATGAAGACATTGAAGTCAAATGTGGTATGTGAAGACATTCACATTGAAGACTATGACAACAGAAGACATCGCGCGAAGACTTTGTTGTTTCGTCATTCTTTTTCTTCTTTGTTGAGTCATAGAAACCACTGTACTGTTAAGTGGGGTCTAAGTGAACCAGTCAGAATGACTGAAGTGATGCTTAACCAAAATCCTATATTTTCGAGCGAAGACAATGAGAGCGAATCTTATCCAGAGCTGGATAAGTCATCTTTGCTTGTAGCCCAAGTAAAGTTGCCGTGTGTGTTTGAAATCTGACCGTTGGAACACGTGTCAGTTCCTTAGTGACCCAGAGTCATTTCGGACAAATCAGGTCGGGTTGCCTAGTGGCTATAAATAGCCCACCCCCTACACCATAAATTGGTTGGCTGCTTAGAGTTAGTGTACGGCTTTTGTCGTTTGAGAGCAACCCACCTTGAAGCCTTTGATAGAGAATTCCTTGCGAGGACAAAGCCCTAAACACCCAGAGCCAAAGAGTGTTAGGCATCACTAAAGTCTTCATGTCTGTGTGATCTGAAGACTTATTGCACTTGAGGACTGTGAATCCTCCAGCCGGTTAGGCGTCGCGTTCTGAGCATCCAAGAGTCATTGTGGATCGCCGGTGAACGAAGTCTGTGAAGGTTTGGAAGTCTACCTTGAAGACTTACCAGAGTGATTGGGCGAGGACTGGGTGTCCTTAGCTCAAGGGGAATAAGGTGAAGACGCGGTCTTCTGAGTTAAATCTCAGCCTCCCTAACCAGACGTACAGTTGTCACAGCAACTGGAACTGGTCCAACAAATTATTGTCTTCAACGAGCTACTGGTTCTATTCTTCCCATCTCTTTATTTGCAGATTGGTCCTTGTGAAGTCATTGCCTGTTTGCATTATCTATTTGTGTTCACTGTGTGACTGCTTGTTCTGTTTGGCTTCATACTATCTTCCATCCTAATCTATACTGCCTAGCTGCTATTAGTCTTTGTGCTTTCATCTCATTGAATACTTGACTATGGCTTGCTTAGTATAGTCTACCTTCCGCTGCATGGTAATAGGTTTGTTTCTATCGTTTGTTTTCGAAACTTCCATGTTTTGAAGACTTTCCTAGAAATCGCCTATTCACCCCCCTCTAGTCGATCACTAGCACTTTCAATTGGTATCAGAGCAATGTACTCCCTTGTTCTGTGTGATTCAGTTTAACCACCTGAAGTTTTAGCTATGTCGACTGCAGGGATAATCAAAGTCTCTGCTGCGTGCCCAGTCTTTGATGGAACTGAATATCCCTACTGGAAGAATAAGATGCGCATGCATCTGGAAGCCATTGACGTCGACCTCTGGTATGTCGTCAAGAATGACGTTCCCAAGGCTGGTGAAGGTGTCACCGCTGCTGATGTCAAGAAGTTCGTTCAACTGGATTCCACTGCCAAGAACATCATCTATGGTCATCTGACCAAAGGACAGTATGGCCATGTGAGTGCTCTGGAAACATCCAAGCTAGTCTGGGACTGGCTCTCCGAGGTCAACGAAGGTGTCTCAACCCAGAGAGATGAAAGAATCAGTGTCCTTCGCAACCTCTTCAACCGCTTCAAGAGAAACGACAATGAGAATGTTCAACTCACGTTTGATCGACTCACTGACATCACGAATGAGCTTCAAGCCCTCGGCGCTACTGAGATCACCAAGCATGAAGTCGTCAAGACACTCCTGAGATCACTTGACAGCTCATTTGACACCCTAGCCCTGATGATTCAAGAACGCCCTGACTTCAAGACACTCGATCCGTCTGACATACTTCAAAGGCTCAACACACATGAGTTTCAGCTTTCTGAGAAAAGAGACATCTACGGTCCCAACTATGGGCGAACTCGTGCTTTAAAGGCAAAAGTTATTTCCTCATCTGAAGAAGAATCTGATTGCAGTTCTGATGATCCTCAAGACATTGGAAAGGAGCTTGCTATGCTTGTGAAGAAGTTCCAGAAATTCACCAAGAAGAAAGGCTTCAGAAAGTCCTCACGATCTAGCTCAAGGAATGATGAAGCTTCTACTCATGACTACAAGAAGAGAACATGCCACAAGTGCAAGAAACCTGGCCACTACATCTCTGAGTGTCCGCAATGGGACAATGAGAACAAAAAGAAGAAGAAGAGCAAGGAATATGATTCTGACGACAAGAAGAAGAAGAAATACTCAAAGTCTTCTTCCAAATCTTCATCAAAGTCTTCATCACACAAGAAGAGCTCATCTGGCATGGCTCATGTGTTTGTTGGCAAGGAAATGGATTCAGAGGAGGAGTCTGCTTCTGAGGAGGCGGAGGAGGAGTCTGAGGAGGAGTCCGATTCTGGCATTGCAAGTCTGGCTACAGCCTACGTTGCCAAGTCCATCTTCAAAATTGAAGACAATGACTTCATCACCAACGCCGATGCTAATGACCAGGACACCTCCGCTCCCACCTACTGCTTCATGGCACGCGGTGCCAAGGTAAACTCACGCACTACTCACTATCAAACATCCAGTGAAGATGACTCTGATTGTGGTTCCAAACCCAGCTACAAAACACTTGCTAAAATTGCAACTGAACAACAGAAAGCTATGGAACATATTCAAAAACTATTAGACAAAAGCGATGACCTGTTAGACGCTGAAATGACTCGATCTCAGTCCTTAATTGAAGACATAAAAATCTTCATGTTAAGTATGAGGAACTTGAAAGTCGTCATGATACGCTCTCAACAACTCATGGAAAGCTTTCCTATGATTATCTTCAAAGGAAGCAAGATCTTGAGAAATTGAGAGCGGCTCATGAAGATCTTCAAAAGGAAAATGAGTCACTTCGCGCCAAACAGATCAGTCCCACTCAGGAAGGATTTGAACCACCATGTCTTAAATGCATTGAGCGTGATAACGCTACTTCTGTTGCTGGATGTTCTACTGCTGCTACTGTTGCAATATCTTCAACTGTTGATGTGGTAACTAACCCCTCTGCTGAGGATGCCACTGCTATTGCTGATGAAAATGCTAGGTTGAAGACATTGCTTGAAATAGGGATGCACAAAAGTCTCAAAGGGCATCAGACACTATGTGATGTCCTTAAAAGGCAGATCCTGAACCGAAACCATAGGAAAGAGGGTGTTGGGTTCGAAAGGAAAATGAATGCTGATGGCTCTTACTGGAAATCTGAGCAGTACCCCAAAACCACATGGGTTGCTGCAAAGGAACCTTCAGTGGATCCATCCACTCTATCTGGCTTCACTTGTGCTAATCCCATTATTATTGATGAATCCTTTGATGCAAACTATAAACTGTTTAAGAATCAGAATGGTGAAGTGTTTACCAGGTATATTGGTACTAACTGCAGGTATGGGCCACCTATGAAGAAAGTTTGGGTGCCGAAAAAGTGTCTGGAAAATCTTCCTGTGTATGTCGTCATGACACCACAAGTGAAGAAGACAAATCCCAGACTGCGCGCTTCATATGGTCCAAAGGCTTCATACAGACAGAGGACTCACCTGAGTCGCACTAACGCAAATGTTTTGCAGGGAAACCATACTCAGCCCTATGAATATGAGCGCGTTTCATCAAACCGCCATGTTCATAAGACCAAGAACTACTCTGCTTATTCTTATGAGTACTATTGCCCTCCTGCAAGACTATTGGCTAGGGCTTCAAAGCCAAAGTTCTCAGATGCTGCACTTAGACTCATTGCTTCGAAGCCACCCTTGAAGACGTGGGTGGCTAAGAAAACTTAACTCTCTTTTGCAGGGAAGGGTCTCCAGCCGAAAATCAAATTCGTCTGAAGCTATTGCTGGGGACCTTAAACATCTTGTAGGGCGCAAGATCAAATGCCCAAATGATCTTATTATGTATTTTGTTCCTGAGTCGCTTGCTACTTGCCCTATCAGTCCTAACCTCGATCTAAGCTTTCATAATCCACTTGCTCGTCAAATATTTATGCTTCACAATTCTCTTCGTGAAGCTTATCCCCCTAACTGCACTGTAGGGTATGACACCAGCTGCTTCAGAATGATTATTGATAGTGGATGTACTAATCACATGACTGGCAAGCGAAGTCTTCTCATGGACTCAACTTTACGTCCATCTAACAAGAGTCACATCACATTTACTAATACTGGTAAAAGCAAGGTATTGGGTCTAGGTAGAGTTGCAATCTTAAGGATCAACATATGGATAAAGTGATGCTTGTTGAATCCCTTGGTTTCAACTTAATGTCTGTCTCAATGATTTGCGATTTAAACATGATTGTGACATTTGGAAAATATCGTTGCCTTGTTCTAATGGAATCTGACAAGTCTCTAGTCTTTGAAGGGTATCGGAAAGATGATTTGTACATGGTAGATTTCTCAGTAGGACCACAGCCTGCCGTATGTCTTCTAGCAAAAGCTTCAGAATGCTGGCTCTGGCATCAGAGGCTAGGGCATGCTGGCATGAGGAACTTGCACACTCTTGCAAAGAAGAAGCATGTCATAGACATCGAGGGCGTCAAGTTCAACAAGGATCACTTATGCGGTGCCTGTGAAGCTGGAAAGATGACGAGGGCCAAGCATCCCTCGAAGACAATCATGACAACGAGTCAACCCTTTGAACTGCTACACATGGACCTCTTCGGTCCCACTCACTACTCAACTCTTACTACTACTGCTTGTCTCTATGGCTTCGTCATTGTTGATGATTATTCAAGATATACATGGGTGCATATAATCCTCTACAAGACTGAAGTGCAGGATGTCTTCAGACGCTTCGCCAATCGAGCCATGAACAACTATGGCGTCAAGATCAAGCACATCAGAAGTGACAATGGCACTAAATTCAAGAACACTGGCCTCGACACTTATCTTGATACTTTGGGCATCACTCATGAGTTCTCAGCTCCATACACGCCGCAGCAGAATGGCGTCGTGGAACGCAAGAACATAACACTTATTGAGATGGCCCGGAAGATGCTCGATGAATACAAGACTCCAAGAAAGTTCTGGCTTGAAGCCATCGATACTGCATGCCATATCATCAACCGTGTTTATCTTCACAAGCTTCTGAACAAAACATCCTATGAGCTCCTCACTGGTAAGAAGCCAAATGTCAGTTACTTCAGAGTATTTGGTGCCAGGTGCTGGATCAAGGATCCACATCACACTTCAAAATTTGCACCGAAAGCACATAAAGGTTTTATGCTTGGATACGGAAAGGATTCGCACTCCTATAGAGTCTTCAACCTCTTTCACTATAGAGTGGTTGAAACTGTGGATGTGCGGTTCGATGAGACTAACGGCTCGCAAAGAGAGCACCTGCCAAATGTGCTAGATGAAGTTCCATCCAGTGAATCCATCAAGCTTATGGGAACTGGAGAAATCATACCGTCTGAAGCTCATCCTGAAGAGGAACTCATCATCTCTGCACCTGATCAAGCTGAAGACAATCCTTCTAACGATGACAATGATCGGCAAGAGCAAAATCTTCGTCCTGTTCATCCTCGTGTTGCAAATGAAGTACAGATTGAGAAAATAATTGATAGCATCAATGCACCTGGTCCACTCACTCGTTCAAGGGCAACACAACTAGCAAATTTCTGTGGACACTTCGCATTCGTCTCAATATCTGAACCCAAGAAAGTTGATGAAGCCTTCATGAAGCCTGAATGGATTCAAGCAATGCAAGAAGAGCTTCAATAATTTGAGCTGAATAATGTATGGGAACTGGTCAAGCGTCCTGATCCTCGTAAGCACAATATCATAGGCACTAAATGGATATATCGCAACAAGCAAGATGAGCATGGTCAAGTTGTCAGAAACAAAGCTCGTCTCGTTGCTCAAGGATACACTCAAGTTGAAGGAATTGACTTCGATGAAACATTTGCTCCTGTGGCTAGGCTTGAAGCTATACGCATACTGCTGGCCTATGCAAATCATCATAACATTTTTCTGTATCAAATGGATGTGAAGAGTGCTTTTCTCAATGGCAAGATTGAAGAAGAAGTGTATGTTGCACAACCGCCTGGCTTTGAAGATCCAAAACATCCTGACATGGTTTATAAGCTCAACAAGGCACTGTATGGCCTCAAACAAGCCCCTCGTGCTTGGTATGACACACTCAAGGACTTCCTGAAGAGCAAAGGCTTCAAACCTGGTTCTTTGGATCCCATACTATTCACGAAGACATATGATGGTGAACTGTTTGTGTGCCAAATATATGTGGATGACATTATCTTTGGCTGCACCAACTAGAAATATAGTGATGAGTTTGGATATATGATGCAAAAGCAATATTAGATGTCCATGATGGGTGAGCTGAAGTTCTTCCTTGGTCTTCAAATTCGTCAGCAAAGAAATGGCATCTTCATATCTCAAAAGAAATACCTCAAAGATTGTCTGAAGAAGTTGGAATGCAAGACTGCAAAGGTTACACGACGCCAATGCCAGCTAAACACCATCTGGGTCCCGACGATAATGGTAAAGAGTTCGATCAAAAGGTATATCGCTCCATGATTGGTTTTTTGCTTTATTTGTGTGCATCTAGGCCAGATATCATGCTTACAGTTCTATGCAACTCTTCACATTCGAGGCTACAACAGGGATCCAAAGACTTGGGTCCTTGAGTGGATGACAGGCAATGTCCATCATGAAGCCAAAGCTCTTGATATCATTGAGCTCACAGGCCTGCCCACTCATAGTGAATACTATGAACTAGGTTGTCAACAACACCAAAATGCTTTGGAGAGCATTTTCCAGAAGCCATAACCCAACATGAGCCAAATGCTGAGCATGATGAAGCCTTTGCCTCACGACACTGAATACCTGTCTGAATTCTTTGTTTAAGACCTAGAGTATCTGCCTCGCACCATTTATCATATCATCAGAAAAATTCTATCGCCTGTCAAAGGACATTCGTCTGCAGCGAAGCTTGAAGGAGCAATGAAGACTTTGGTTTTTTATATCTTCAATGGCATCAGCTTCAATGCTCAAGACTTCTTCATCAGGCAGTTGGCTGCATCTGGCTCCGACATTTTTGGTCTGAAGTTCTATGCTCCATGGGTAATGCGTCTTATCAAGCTTCACTCTGCCTTCAACTATCAGCCGTCTGCGCGCAATCATCTTGTATTCTTGCCAGAGGTTGATCTGTCTATTGAAGCTATTTACCAAGAGCCTGCTAAGGATCCAATTTATCTTCACAATGCTGACCGTCAAAACTTCACCCAGCCCATTGAAGGGGTTCAGGCAGTCTCTCGTGTTTATCCCTTGGCTGGTAACACCCGTGCCCCTCGCGCTCAAACTGACGCCACTGAAAGCACCATTGCCCAAAGGCCTCGGAAGCGATCTCATGTTCTCAATGACCGAGAGCTTCTCGTCGCGCTACACTAGAAACAGGATAAGCATCACAACTGTGTAAGTGCATCTAGTGCCACCCCTAGTTGGTTTTGGAGTATTGACGACAAACCTAGTTGAGGGACTAATGTGTTTGTGAGAATTGCAGGAAAACACAGGTAGAAGTCCCTCATTGATTCGGTTTTACTACCAGAGATGACCCCTAAAAATGTACGAAGACATTGAAGACAATGGTGGTTTATGAAGATATTCATATTGAAGACAATGACATGAGAAGACTCCCTATGAAGCTTTTGAAACTCGAAGACCTAGATCCTTCGTAGTTTTATTTCATTCATGTTGTGTCATAGGAACCACCGTACTGTTAAGTGGGGTCGAAGAGAACCAGTCAGAATGACTGAAGTGATGCCTAATTCAAATCCTATGTCTTCGAGCGAAGCCTATGAGAGAAAATCTTGTCCAGAGTCAGACAAGTCAGCTTTACTTGTAGCCCAAGTAAAGTTGCCGTGTGAGTTCGAAATCCGACCGTTGGTACACGTGTCAGTTCCTTAGTGACCCAGGGTCATTTCGGACAGATCAGGTCGGGTTGCCAAGTGGCTATAAATAGTCCACCCCCCACAACCTTAAACGGTTGGCTGCTCAGATTTCAGTGCACGG
>NW_024117709.1:0-13491 GCF_003073215.2 Triticum urartu | reverse complement strand
ACATATTCTATGAAGATCTTTATCGGTCAGACCGCATAACAACATACGTTGTTCCCTTTGTCATCGGTATGTTACTTGCCCGAGATTCGATCATCGGTATCTTAATCCCTAGTTCAATCTCGTTACCGGCAAGTCTCTTTACTCGTTTCGTAATACATCATCTCGCAACTAACTCATTAGTTGCAATGCTTGCAAGGCTTATGTGATGTGCATTACCGAGAGGGCCCAGAGATACCTCTCCGACAATCGGAGTGACAAATCCTAATCTCGAAATACGCCAACCCAACATTTACCTTTGGAGACACCTGTAGAGCTCCTTTATAATCACCTAGTTACGTTGTGACGTTTGGTAGCACACAAAGTATTTCTCCGGCAAACGGGAGTTGCGTAATCTCATAATCGTAGGAACATGTATAAGTCATGAAGAAAGCAATAGCAACATACTAAACGATCGGGTGCTAAGCTAATAGAATGGGTCATGTCAATCACATCATTCTTCTAATGATGTGATCCCGTTAATCAAATAACAACTCTTTTGTTCATGGTTAGGAAACATAACCATCTTCGATTAACGAGCTAGTCAAGTAGAGGCATACTAGTGACACTCTGTTTGTCTATGTATTCACACATGTATTATGTTTCCGGTTAATACAATTCTAGCATGAATAATAAACATTTATCATGATATAAGAAAATAAATAATAACTTTATTATTGCCTCTAGGGCATATTTCCTTCAGGCCGCCCCTTTCCTTTTAAACCCCAGAAAAAACAATTTTCTTGCTATGATTTTTGTTACTCGCATGGTTTCTGAAGAGAACAACTCGTCGAGTCTGCAATAAAATCTTTTTTCATAACAAAAAGATCTCATGTTCCCAATGCTACATCAGTTCTTCTGGCAATGGTGTCCTTGGGATTCTGGTAATGGTGTCATGAGTTAAGATGATTTAACAGTATACTTGAAATGAATAAATTTTCTAGAAATTATTTGGATTTTTTCGTTCTCGTGTCCATGTATTCGTAACACCTTTTTCTCATTCACAACTGTGCTTTGTGGGCCAACCTTTTTCATAGTGTTTGCATCCCAACCTGCTGTTTCTACTATCCTTTTCTTTTTGTCTTCATTTTTTATAGAAACAAACATTTTTACTACATGTATTTTGAAAAATATGCGAACATTCTAAAATACATGATTTTTTTCAAAATACGCAAACATTTTAAAAATACATGGATTTTAACACTTTTAAAATACATGAACATTTTCTAAAAAATCAAGATTTGTTTTAAACCATGAACTTTGTTAAATTTCATGATTTTTCAATGCTTTTTTATATTTGTTTTAATACGAAAAAATCGACCCCATTATTTTTCGACAGCCGGTTTGCGAGCGAGTTATTGGACCGGTCCACATTGCCCCTGCGTGGGCGATCTGCTGCCCTCGTTATTTAAAATCAAAACTATACCAGCCCAGTGCCATGACTTTCCTGGGCCGTTCGCGTTTACTGGGCCGTTCGCATTTTACCAGCCACAGCCACTAATTAGCCCGAAATCCTCTTATACTCAAAGAAAAAGATTAACCTTTCCTAAAAAAATTAACCCGAAGTCCCGGACCGGCGAAGCGGCTTGGCTCGACCGGAACACCAAAGGCACGAACCCACTCGCCGGCCACCGAGATGGCTCCACCGCCGCCCGGCCCTACGCCGGCGGCGAGGCTACTGAGGGAGTACGGTGAGTCGCTTCGCTTCGGCGCTCTCCGTCCCTTGCTTGCTTTCTGGCTCGCGAAGCTTCTAGAACTTAGGGTTCTGCTGCTGTGGAGGACTTTGGGGATCTGATGCGTCGGGAGCTCGCTTGCAGGGTGGGACCTGATGCTGGGATCGATCGCCGCGTTCTACGCCGTCATGGTGCCTTACACCAAGGTGGAGGAGAGCTTCAATGTGCAGGTTCGTGTTTGTGCTTCCCCTCTGCTTGAATAGTTCAAACTGCCCAGCTTGTAGTGTCAGATGTGCAATTTACATGATGTGAAGGGTGTTTCCTCATGATAATTTGGGTTTCATCTACGCTCCTGTATGTAGGAACGCCTATGAGTTTATATCTGGACAACTTTCCCCTTAGGCGTGGTAGTTAATTTGCAGGCATTTTGCTGTTCAGAATCCGTTTCATTCAGTAATTTTCATCATACAGTGAAATCGAACGAGCTTTCCTTTCTCAATATCAATTTTGATATTAGTTAAGTCTTGGATTTCTCCGTTCAATTGGTTAAGTTTTAATTAACTGTATTTCTTATGCTTGCACTTGTACTGTCAGTAGTTCCAACTGCTTCAGCTAACGGTTGAGTCATTTATTCTCTAGGCCATGCATGATATTCTGTACCACAATCATCACATCGACAAGGTAACTTTAGCTGCTAATTTCCCTCCAGTTTCCCTTTTCTAAATGATGTTGTTAGTTAATTACATTTAGATGTTTGTTTGTCAATTTATGTAATATTTTGTTTCTCTCCAATTTGCTGCAGTATGACCATTTGGAGTTTCCTGGCGTTGTTCCTCGGACATTTATAGGTAATAATCAAGCGGCCATGAAATCCTTGATTTGCACAGCATGATGCAGTATCCTTATAAACAACCAACTGATGCCTGGTTCAAGCCTAGCCCGTGAGAACTGAGAAGTAATTGATCAAGCCTAGATAGAAGTAAACGAGTAAACACGATTTACCGTTTATACTTGTGTCGACAAAGAAGCACGATACATTAATATGATGTGCTGTCTGTTTTTCAGGAGCATTGGTAATAGCTATTCTCTCATTGCCTGCGGTTCTCATAATGCGTGTATTTCAATTTCCAAAGATTTATAGTCTTCTAGCAGGTAATTATCAATTTATCATGAGCTTAAAACATGCTTCAAGTTTATGTTGTTTGGTTATGACTTACTAGTTAACATAGATTTGACAGACTGATGTTTTTTCTGTTTGCCTTATAGTTCGATTAGTATTGGGCTGTGTCAACCTGACGACTTTGAGACTTTTCCGAGTTGAGGTATTTTCTCTTTTCATTTCTCCTTCTGTCCCACTGAATTTCATCAATTTGAGTTTTTTGGTCGATGTTCACATTTACCATTGGTGCCCCTGAAAGTGAATAACAATTAATCCGTCAATATGTTTTCCTTTGAACTGTCAAGCCAACTCACCGGGAAAGGAACCAAAATTGGAAAATGATTTTTGCTTATGGTGTTGCGAGAAAGCACGGAGATGATATAAATGGGGAAGAGAATCTTGGTTCTTTGGGTGTATAAAATGGTTGCAATTATATTCGAGCCACCAAAGTGGTTACAATTAAAGATTGAATCGATCTACTAATTCGTTTTGTCCTTTCCTAATCAAACTTTTCTTTCTGAACTTACCTTTTAACTCCTTAAGCCTTGACATAGTGGGCAAGGAAAATATTCTTAGTCCTGGGACTCTGCAGCCAGCATTGGATCTAGATCTTTTCCATGAGCATGGCGAGACTTAGGCTGCCGGCAATATGGCAGACCTCATAACCACTTGTCAAATTTGGATGACACTGCAGTAGATACTTAATAGTTAATACCATGGTCCAAATTTAACGACTCACTTTAGTGGAAGAATACCTAAAGTGCATGATTCTCTTTTTGTAAATCGAGCATATGTCCTCAGTATGCTGGTTTTGATTGAAATCCTAGCTTTTCTTGCTTGGTTTGAGCAGATAGATTTTCAAACTGTACTTCTGAACCAGCTCAAATTTCACAGAGTAAGTTTCTTTCAACCATACAAAACAGAACTTAGTTGCCGTCCGAGATTTCTGCAGAAACTTCAAAGTGCTAAGTAACGTCATGAATCATTGTATCCACGATGTCTCTTTGGCCTGTATTTCTTTTCCTCGACTGTTCTGTGTCCATCTCGAGTAACTCTCCATTGGATTTCTGTTGTATAACAATGAGCATGAGCTATTGCCCTGACCTTGGCAATATCATGATTTACTTGATTTGTTTCTGACAAGCAGGTCAAAAGAAAGTTTGGTCGCCATGTTGAAGCATTCTTTGTGTTACTAACTGCTATCCAGTTTCATGCTTTGTTCTACTCAACCCGGCCTCTTCCAAATATCTTAGCATTAGCTTTAGGTGGGAACACTACTGTTACTGTTTCTTAATATCACAATACCATTTATCTACTTAGGAGATTGTAGTATTCATAACTCATATGTGCTCTCTGTCATGCAGTCAACTTGGCATACTCTTTCTGGTTCAAGGGAAATTACCTACGCACATTACAGGCACTGGTATGCCTTCTTTGGCGCCATCACCTTAGCTTCATTCGTTGTTATCTATGCGCTGTTTTAACATTTATTTACAGATTACAGGAATAAATTGTTCATTACCACTTAATCATATACAATGACATCTCGAAATTTACCTACTGTGCATGAAAATATTAAATGCAGTGAATGGACTTCTGGACATTGTGATATAGTAATTCTTAGTTCTTACTCTGGGTTCAATAAAACCTGCTGTTATATTACTAAATAAAATTATTTCTCCACTTCAAGACCAGCAGCATATGTTGCACTTCTATCAAACTGTGTGTAATTTTCCATTTTACATGCAGATTATTGCAGCTGTTGTTTTTAGATGTGATATGATTCTACTTCTTGGTACGATAGGGGTTGCACTTTTGCTGGTGAGTGTCTGGCTTATCAGACTCTATTTCCTTTGAACACTTGCATGCCAATTTTATCTCTTTCTGTTATACTCCCTCCGTCCCAAAATTCTTGTCTTATATTTGACTAAATACGGATGAATCAAGTCACGTTTTAGTATTAGATACATCCTTATCTAGACAAATTTAAGACAAGAATTTTGGGACGGAGGGAGTACTAGTTTTGTGCAGTGCCAGTTTTTAAACTATGCACTACTTGATTGCTTGTTTGACTTGAGTTCCAAGTAACTTATCTCATGCAGACATATTGCTGCAAGGTTCAGTTCAGTTGATGTTTTATCACATCAACTTTTGTGCTTCTGTAGTGAATTAGTTAAACTTGTGTCAAGGATGATAACATGTGAGGTTTGAGGTGTGGCGCAATAGACTACTATGAAACATACTCTTTGAAAGCTATAATAACCTTTCATAGTCTTGCTCTTATTTATTTATTTGCATTTGGATAATGTACATATTATTGCTATATACTAATTGTTTGTGAAGTTAGAGCTGCGGACTGAGGTACACTAAGATTTGAATTTGACAATGCCATGACAGAGCAGGTCTTTTTCTCTAATGGAAGCCGTAAAATGTTGCATAAGCACTGCTCTTTTATGCATTGGTATGGTTCTCTATACTGCACTGAGTTTTGACACTAATTTTTACGTGAATGTTGTGTATGAAACCTTGACTCCCTTTGGATAACCTCTTTCAGGTTTCACGGTACTAGTTGACTCGATAATGTGGCAGAGAATCCTGTGGCCAGAATTTGAAGTTTTCTGGTTTAATTCAGTTCTGAACCGAAGTTCAGAATGGGGTGTATCCTTTATGCTTTGTTTTTGTGAAACTGCAGTTTATTTTTTGATAGAAAAAAAATGTTGAGAATGTCTCTATACAGTAATGTTCGCTAATACTTTGCAGTGCACTTTGGGACATACCATCCTTTTTTGTCTTATGAACCAGAAATGCCTTTCTTTCCCTCTCAGTTATTCAAGTTTGTTGTCCTTTTTCGTTAACTTTGTGGAAACTTTGGATGTGCACAGAACCTTCCATTTTACCTATGTATGCATGTGCACAAAAGGAGGAAGCATACACATATTTGTTGGATTTCAAGAGTTATCCTCTTGTTTCTTGATTCGAATAGGAGGACCTCTGTAATATCCAAATAACACTGTTGTGATTTGTGAAAGACCTACCTCTGTTCTCCATAACTATTATATTACTCAGACACATTCGATCCATTGGTACTTCACCTCAGCACTTCCACGCTCCATGCTTGTAGCCTATCCTCTTTGCTTGGTAAGATAGCTTGGCTACAAAAAATACATTTGACCGACTGGTTTATTTTGTGTCCATTTCATCATGTTTGTACAGTAGTATGTATAACAATTAAATTCCAGTTAGACCAACATTGTCATAGTTAATTAACTTGTTACCTCTAAAAAAGTTAATTAACTTGCCACTTCTACATGGACTTTTATGTGTAAAGTATACCATTTATTTGAATCAGCTAATGATTTTCATGTGATGTAAGTTTTTTGAGTGAGTAGCTAAGGCATTATTGTTATTATAGTGATGCTAAAAAATAGGCAATTTATCTCGTCGGGCCTTCCTTTTTGATACCAGGTTGGTGCTCTTCTTGATAGGAGGATAGTGCCATACGTTCTTCCAGTCACTTTATTTGTTGTACTCTATTCGAAACTTCCACATAAGGTAATTCTTAATGTCTGGATCTATTTTTATTTTTATGTCTGTAGAACATTAAGCTAATCTTGCATGTAATCGCCTCTGTTTATATTTCAGGAGCTTCGTTTCATAATTGCTGCAGTTCCCATGCTTAATGTGTCTGCTTCTCTGGCCGCAAGCAGATTGTGAGCATAACCATTCTACTATGTTATCTACTTCCTACAGTCTTAGGCTAGTCATAGTGGGGGAGTAAACTTACACTAGTGTCATGCATGACACTAGTCTATGTTACTATCTTCATAGTGGGGACTGGGGAATATCATAGAGGTAGTGTCATAGGTGGTTGTATTTATTAGCTTGTAGACTCATGTTGTCTTGGGAACTGCTATGTGATGGTAACGTATTATGTTACCAACACATCTCTCCTCATTAACTACCTGCCACATAAGCAAACTTGCCTTGGGGTGTATTATGTTACTAGCTAAGTTACTCCCACTATGGCCATCCTTAGCAGTGTGACAAATGCATGATAGCAACGATTGCTTCCTTTGTATACCTGCCTTTTGTCATCCTTCATATTATGTCGTTCCTTCTTATATTCTTGGTTTTGTGTTTTTGTGGTCATTTTATGTTTTTCTTCCAATTTTTTTCAGATATAATAACAGAAAGAAAAGTGGTTGGAATTTCCTTTATGTTCTCATGCTTGGTGCCTTTCTTGTCAGGTAGACTAATGATTGTAACATGTTGACATTTGAAGCAACATAGTACTCCCTCCATCCCATAATATAAGAGCGTTTTTGACACTACACTAGTTTTAAAAACTCTCTTATATTATGGGACGGAGGGAGTATATATTACTGAAAACTAACATATAAATCTTTTAGCCTTGGATACTCTGCTGTGAGTTTCATGGCCTCCTACAGCAATTATCCTGGTGGGCATGCTCTAAAGGCTCTACATGTAGCAGGTGAGCTCTACCAAATTCTTTTATAATATATGTTCTGTCATCATTCTGTTATATATGCAGAAACTACAAACATAGATTACCTGTACTTTACTCTGAATCACAAGCACCAAATGACAAAAGGAGCAGCTATCTAATATTGTGTACTATTTTAGCATGGGTGCATTGACAATTGGTGACCTTTATTGACACCAGTTTCTACTCAACTTCGTGTTTCTCTTCTGCCAGATTCTTCTATGAAGGAAAAAATGGTCCACATTGATGTCTTAACCGCGATGAGTGGGGTTTCTCGTTTCTGCGAAAATGAATACCCTTGGAGGTACGTTACTACCTACAAAAGCACAAAATTTATTGTGGAATGTTGAATAATGCATCTCTCTTTGCTATTCCCTGGTTGACATAAAAATGGTTCTCTTTTACCAACTACTCTTTCACTTCTTTTAGCAAAGTATATACTTATGAGTGCCACCATATATACTACATCACGTGCTATATTACCTTGTATGCTCTGATGCTTTGTGCCAATAGTCCTTTATGTACATTCTTGGCATCTGGCTGGATCCTAGCTGGACTCCAGTTATAATCATGTTCTTCTTTCGAGAAGAGTTTATAATCATGTTCTAACTATGTGGCACATAAAGTGCCGTACACAGACAAGAAGTTACATATGACCCTTTAAATATAGTAACTTAAACGATACCAATCTGGTCTCTAACTCTAATCTTGTCCCTTTCTACATAACTCACCTGCATATTTGAATAATACTCCATATCTATTTGAGTGTTACCTAATCCTATATCCCTGCACATAACACAAGAATTGCTAGTGTATCTGTCCCACTGTATCTGTATGGACTAAGTGCCACCGGAGAACAATGTAGAAATCATCACCCCATCAGTTGATTAACGCTAGTTCTATTCTCACATTGCACAAAGATTGATGCTGTGCGTCGTTCTGATTTTTGTTAACTTTGCTTACACCGTTAGTGAGCTTCCATTGTTTTACATCTGAATTCTTGCGCTTGTATCTGGACGCACGTTTTGCTCAATGTCAGATACTCGAAGGAGGAGGACATTTCCATTGAAGAATATCAGAACAGAAATTTCACCTATCTACTGAAGTGAGTACAAGTAGTTTGTTTCTTCAATCTGCTCGCTTTTTTTTTATAATCCTCTTGTTCGAAATGGAAACTAAAAATCGCATGAACGACCGCTAAGTGGTCCTTGGAAACTCATGGGGTGCACTTCGAATATGCGAGAAGAGGCAAATCACCCAAAGAAAAAGAAAACGTGTCCCCCTTTTTACATGGGATTGGCTAATAAGAATCTCCCTGACGTCGTGATGCTTTGTCTCTCTTTTCTGCTGGACATATCGAACAGTGAGCACCGCTACGTTAGTGGCTACAAGTGCTTGTTTGGCGTGGACGGATTCTCCAGAGCCAGAATTCAACCCCGGTTCCCACCACTTTCCCTGGTACGCTACCATCAGTCTCTTCCTCAGCACACACTCATCGTCTCGCCTGACAGCTCTTCCCCCCCCGGCCGTATGCCGTGTCCCGTCGAAGCATTTATGCTCTTATTACCTGTCGCTAACCCGGGCCAACATTTACTACTGCTGCTGCAGGTGAAAGTGCCGAAAGTGTTCGCACATGGGAGCTTGGGGGATCCCGATATTCTGTCGCTAGATTGGCCCGGCTGCCCCTGAGAGCGGCGTGGCGAGGCGACGATGCCCAGATCTCTGTCGCGGGACCACCGACTAGTACAAACAGTTGAGGATGCGGAATCGTGCGTGGCTCCAGCTCCAGGCGGAGAGCTCCTTCCAGTCCATACTCTCGAAGGTACAGTCCCAGGCGTGCCATGTTTGTAAGGTTAAGGCCCTTTTTAGTTCCAAATAAGTCACCAACTTATAAGTCGAAAAGTGCAAAAAGTGACTTATTTTGCCAAACGGACTCAACTTATAAGTCATCCTAACTTATAAGTCATAAGTTGCTCCACCCCAGCTTAAAACTTATAAGTCACCCCTTTTGCATGGGTCCCATCACCTTTACATAAAAAAACAAGGTAGAGAGGTGTGCTCAGATGACTTATAAATCAGATGGTAACCAAACAGGCGTGATTTATAAGTCACTGATTTTAAGTCACCTGACTTATAAGTCAGGTGACTTATTAGAACCAAACAGGCCCTAAATACTATTAGAACGTCGCAGTCCGGAGCCAGAGAAATCGAGGATCCATCTATGTGTGTACAACGAGCTTTGGCCTGTGCCTCTGTGGCATCGCTGTCCTTATCTGGTTCTCCTGTAGACAAATGAAGGAACGGGGGACGACGTGACGGTGTCTTTAGGGAGGAAAGGTATTTTATCTGCGGTGCATCAGTGCGGGTGCTGTGTGTCTCCTAGTCGATGACACGTCCGCTGCCTAAAGTCCCCATGTGCCGCCAATCGTGTGCGGCCGAACCGCGGATTGCTCGCGGACAAGTCCACGCTCGCGAGTCGGGAGTTGACAGTTGACACGGGCTCGGGCTGGACCGGCCGGGCGGCACCAAACCAGGCCAGCGCCCCGCCCGCGCACGCTCGGCAGGGCCGCCGGGGTGGTCCGCCGTTGGTTCACCCTCATACGCTGCTGCTCGCCAGTTCCCGATGGAGCGAGCGTCGCACGCTGCCGCGCGCCTGCCCGTGCTCTGGCAAGGGGCAGCGTCTGTCTGTCTGTCTGTAGGCGCGATCTCGGTAGATCTCGATCCTGACACCACGTCCAGGTCGGAGGATCGCTTTGCTTCGTGTCTCCTCCTTCCGCGGCTACCCCTGCCCCTGGCTCGCACGCCTGCATGTCCACTGACGGGTCAGTCGCCATGCAACACTGTCGGTCGGTCAGACCTCTCCTCGTCTTCGGCCGCGCTGCCGCTGCATTTGAGGAGGACCACGCCAGGACTCGAGTGCCTGCATCCAACAACGCCGGGCCGGATCGGATCGGATCGCCTGGCTAGCGAGGCACTCGAATCGCCCTTGGAAGTCGAGCCCTTGCCTCTCGCCATCGCCGTCGTCATTGCTTCAGGACTAAGGAAGTCGTGGTGGTCGTCGTCGTCCAGGGTATTGTAGTCCTACTAGGACAAGGTCATGGTCATCGGCCGACGGGGCATAGGCCAAAGGGCAAAGGAGCACCGAGTAAAGGCAGGAGGGCAGCACAAGTACGACCTCGCCGGTTGCCATGGTGCGGCCCTACCTGCTCCGTCGTTGCACCTCCTTTCAATTCTTTGGGCACCATTTCATTATTCGTCGCCTGGTCGGTGGCCATTTGTTTATCCAAGCCTAACTGTCTGCAGTATTATTCCCCTCGATCTGATCTAATCCAATCCTAGAGGCTAGAGAGTAGAGTAATCCAGCGGCTCCAGTCGCTGCCGTCCGGGGCGAGCCAACCGAACCTATGAGGACACTGTGTGTGATGCCACCCACATCCACACGCACGCACAGAGAAGGGAAGAGGGCGGTGATGAGAGTGATGTCCGAGCCCGAACCACCACCGGTGGCTGCAAAAGGCCATCGACTGACCCGTCTCGGCCTTTTTTTATACGAGCTGCTTGCTTTGTGGCGTTGGTGCATGGCATATACGGTAACTCCACTTGTGTTAGGTACTACCGGGTACTAGTACTGCTGCTCGAGTTTAGGTCGAGAAGAGGTGCGCACAACGCAAGTGGAGCAGTAGTACACAATACGAACCCCCACGCTTCCCACCTCCGCCCGGGTCGACCGCGACGTCGCCGTACGTCCAAAGACAGCGACGAGACGGAACCAAATATACGTCGAAAATGAAAGAACCGGAGCCAAACCCATAGCTGCAGTCTGCAGACATGATGCCGAGTGACACATAAACTAGGGGCGGTTGGAAGTCTAATCAGCAACATCTCACGTCTCGTGGCAGGCCCCCCCACCGGCCCTGGGCCCCACGGCGCGGAACGCCGACTTTCTCGGAGCATGACTTTTCCCTTCTTTTCGGTAGTTTTTTCCAGCTTGCCACCATGTTCTTAGAATAGAAAAGAAAAAGAGCTCTGTCTGTTTATCATTCACGCATCGCATGTAACCACGTGTTTGCTCAGTTGCTCTTCCTATCGGAATGAAAATGTGATCGCTCAGTTCTGCCAAGTATGAATCCGGAGCACTAGAGGTTGAGCGCTGCTCTTCTTTGAATTGGCCGGCTGACGAGGGGTCCTATGTGTCAAAATTTGTCCGAGGCGAGGCGAGGCGAGATGGGCATAGATGAGATCCAGAGTCGGCAAGGTTGAACAGGTCGATGGCAACAGCAGCCCGCATTTGACCTGACCACCAGCATAACCGGTGCCCCCCCATGTCTAAGGAATCACACATTGACTAATCACCAGGAGCAATAGAGTAATGCCCATCAATTTGGAGGCCCGTCAGCAGCAGCAACCATTTTTTTAACCACGAACTGTGCCTAGGGAGGTGTTTAAGAAAATAAACCGGGGTTTTCTAAAGCATCAGTACCTATTTATAAAGAAACAATGCGTAATTAAGCGCCTACCTTATATAAATAAATATTGATGTTTGAGAAAAATCTGATTTATTTCTCTAAGCACCTTCCTTAAGCACCTTGCATTATACAAGGCCTTACGGCAGGGATGGAGCTGCCTTGTAAGGATTGGGGTCAATTGACCCCAATGTAATCAACAAATCCTTCAGAAACTAGGTACTAATCACTATTCATTAATAGAAGATGACCCCACATGACCTTATTGAATTTTTTTTCTAGCTTCGACCCTGCCTTACGGTGGTACTTTCTCTTAGCTGTATACTTAATTGAACGAGGAACATCCTAGTCTCCCCGCCAAAAAAATCAACGTCTTAGTTTTAGATGAATATAAATTACCATTGTGCAGAGGCGAGTAAAATACCGGCTTGTTCTTTGATGCATACGGTCGTATCGTTTATTCCCAGTTGACATACCACTAGAAATGTTCCTTATGGGGAGGTCATACTTCGTAGGCATGATTTTTTTTATAAAAGTAAACTCTACTTCAATATCATACTCCTACTTGCAAGTATTCCATTTAAGAAATTGTCACCAACATAGGAGTGCAGCGATTCGGTGCCCAGGCTCATCTGCATCCAGTCCGAAACAAATTCAAAAACAATACCAGAAAAATTCAAAAAATTCCAAACTTTTTCCCATGATAGACAATTTATTAGGTGTGGTTCACTTCAAATTTTAGCTTATTTGGACAGTAAAAAAGACAAATTGAGTCAAAACAGTATATGAACAGTAAACTGTTTTACAGATCCTGAATTTTTCTTTTTTGCCAAGAGTTGCTCAGTTGTACAAATGATTTGAAAAATAGGGCGGACCTCGCGCATCAAATTTTCTACCATGTGAAAAAATTGGATTTTTTTGAATTTTTGTAGTATTTGTTTTAAATATTTTATTCAACACAGGAACAGATGAGCCCGAGCTCAGAAAAGGATTTCTCCCAACATAGTACCTTGTTTACCAAACTTACTGGGACATTGTACCTCATTTATTGCATCAATTTTTTCTTTGAGTAAAACACAATGTAGCTATTAGCTAACTTTTTCTGCAAAAAATATCAAATGCCATATATTAAGTAGCACAAACACTTAGAAAAAAGGGACTTCTATTTTCATGCCCTTCCTTCCTTAGTTCTTCTCAGTTATGCCCCGCTCATCTAACCTCGCTCACTTATACCCTCCTCTACTCCCCTCCGCCTCACAAAAGGCCAGACCGTGCCTTGCCGTCGGTCAAAGCCGTTGACCTTTACTTCGTCCGGTACTGACGTGTGGGATCGACTTGTATAGCCGCATGCATTTGCATCACCGGCTCTTTCCCGCACACAATCGCGGGGGACCCATCATTTCACCGCATGTGTTACTGATTTCGCGTTGCCGGCTGATTCCTACATAGTCTGCGATTGACGCGTGGGACCCATCGGTATGCAAAACTGAATTATCATCGCCTGCTATTTCCACATAGCAACTGCTCGCGTTTTCTCACATAGGGAGTCGCTTTGCCAACGCCCATTAATGGTGGCTTAATGGCGCAACCCACCGCTGCCATCCTGTGCCATATATGCAGCCTCCCATCCCATTTCGCGGCTCCCCCCCCCCAACC
>NW_024117708.1:10000-14834 GCF_003073215.2 Triticum urartu | reverse complement strand
CACACACAACCGTTTCATATTCCGTAATAGAATGGGAAGAAAGCTCCGCAAGATTGTGCAGGCCATTGAGGTCCTTGTGTCCGAAATGAATGCCTTTGGCTTTAAGTATCAGACCCCCCCGCCGGTATCCAGTCAGTTACGGCGGACAGGTCCTGCTATCATTGATCCAAAGGAAATCAAGGAAATCATCAGCAAATCCAGAGCCAATGATAAGGGTGCAATTGTTAGTAGACTAGTTGGGCAAGCTAATAATGAAGATCTCACAGTTGTTCCCATCGTTGGAATGGGGGGTCTCGGCAAGACCACGCTAGCACAACTTGTTTACAAGGAACCTACAATTCAAGAGCATTTTGGTTTGTTTATATGGGGGTGTGTCTCTGAATGCTTTGATGTGCATTCTCTGGCTAAAAGTATAGTTGAAGCAGCTCTTAGGAAGAAGGATGATGGTACAGAAGCAACTCCCAGGCAGAAGAATGATGGTACAGAAGCAGTTTCTGAGAAGATACCACTTGATACCCTTCAGAATGTTGTGAGCGGGCAAAGGTACCTCCTTGTATTGGATGATGTCTGGGAACGACAAGTTCATATTTGGGATGAGCTCAAGGCATGCCTTCAACATGGTGGCAGGGGTAGTGTGGTTTTAACAACAACTCGTGATAAAGGAGTGGCTAAAAAAAGGGTCGTGATATTGAAGCCTATAATCTCCAACCTTTGGGAGATCAATTCATAAAGGAAATCATTGAGACAAGAGCATTTAGCTATTTACACAGGGAAGAGGAAAGGCCTGACAAGTTGGTAAATATGGTTGATGAGATTGTGAAGAGATGTGTTGGTTCTCCTTTAGCTGCAACAGCACTTGGCTCTGTACTACGTAACAAAACCAGTGAGGAAGAATGGAAAGCTATATCAACCACAAGCAGCATTTGCACCGAGGAGACTGGAATTTTACCAATACTCAAGCTCAGTTACAATGACTTGCCATCATAAATGAAGCAATGCTTTGTTTTTTGTGCTATATTTCCCAAAGATTACGAGATTGATATGAACAAGTTGATCCAACTATGGATTGCACATGGATTCATCCAGGAAAAGCAAGCTCATCTTGAAACCATTGGCAAACTGATTTTCGATGAGCTAGCATCAAGGTCATTCTTTCAGGATGTGGAACTAGGCCAAGCCACGAAACCCTCAACAACAAAAAAAGTTCATGCCACAAGTAGTCAGGACTTCGTGTTGTGTTACTCTAGAACATCATGTAAAATCCATGATCTTATGCATGATGTTGCAGTTTCGGTAATGGAAAAGGAATGTGCCTTGGCAACCGAGGAACCAGGCAAGATTGAATCTGTTGTCGCAACTGAGGAACCAAGTCAGAGTGAGTGGCTTCCAAACACAGCTCGGCATTTATTTTTGTCATGCAAGGACCCAGGAAAAAAATTGAATTGTTCTCTGGAGAACAGCTTTCCAGCCATCCAAACACTTTTGTGTGATAGCTATATGAGTAGTTCACTGCAACATCTATCAAAATACACCTCTTTGCAAGCATTACAACTCTGTTCACATAGAAGATCATTTCCGCTGAAACCAAAACATCTACATCACCTGAGGTACCTAGATCTCTCAAGAAGTCATATCGAAGCACTTCCTGAAGATATCAGCATTCTATACAACCTTCAGACACTCAACCTCTCTGGTTGCACATCTCTTTGTGAACTTCCGAGGCAAATGAAGTATATGACTGCCCTGCGTCACCTTTACACTCATGGTTGTCCAGAGCTGAAGAGCATGCCAAGAGACCTCAGAATGCTCACATCCCTACAAACACTTACATGCTTTGTAGTAGGTAGTGGCTCTAGTTGCAGTAATGTGGGAGAGCTTGGAAATTTAAACCTTGGTGGTCAACTAGAGCTGCGTAATCTGGCAAACGTGACAGAAGTGGATGCAAAAGCAGCAAACCTCGTGAATAAGGAGCTAAGAAAACTGACATTAACATGGACTAGCTGGCGGGATAATGAAGAGGACACAAGAGTGCTCGAGAATCTCAAACCTCATGATGGACTAGATGCCATAAGGATACACTCATATGGAGCCACCACCTTCCCGACATGGATGACTATGTTGCAAAACTTTGTTGAAATCAATCTTTTCAGCTGTAGAAAACTAGTATGGTTGTTCAGCGGTAGGTGTGATAGATCGTTTACATTTCCAAATCTGAAGAAACTTAAGCTAGTAAGTATGCCTTGTTTGGAGAGATGGTGGGAAATAGATAATGATGGGATGCAAGAGAAGAGAATGTTTCCTCTGCTTGAGAAGTTGTGTATTATTGGCTGTATAAAGTTGAAAGCATTTCCAGGACATCCGACCTTCCCTAACCTACAGAATGTTTGTATTGTGGGATGCCCAGAATTGAAAACTACAGTTTTTTCCCCAAAGCTCGGTGAATTAAACGTGGAAGGACGTGAGGGAGAGTTGTTCTTATGGGTAGCTAGACATATGGCTTCACTGGAAAATCTGGAACTGCATAGCCTTGAAGAAAATACAGAAACAACATTGGCGGCGGCTGAGATTGGTTTGAGGGAAGTGGTGAACAGAAAGAAAAATGGGAATGATCATGATTTCTTTCCATTGGCAGTGTTAGTGTTAAGAAACTTGAAGTCAGGTGTAGCAGAGCTTTGTGCATGTTTTGCACACCTTCAAGATTTGTGGATTTCTAGCTGCGCTGCACTCGTCCACTGGCCAGAAAAAGAGTTCCAAGGATTGGTATCCTTGAGGAGGCTTAGGATTCAGGAATGCGATAATTTGACTGGATATGCACAAGCTTCTGCTGACCCATCAACATCATCAGAAACCAGTCAGCTCCTGCCACATCTAGAGTCTCTGGCGATAGGTAGTTGTGAAAAGTTGGTTGAGCTCTTCAACGTCCCTGCATCTCTCAGGACAATGGATATTTATAATTGCAGCAAGCTTGAGTCCACATCCGGCAGGAAGCTGCAGCAAGGACAGTCAGTATCATTGATTCATCAAGGGTCATCCAGTATAGAAGCATTATCATTATACCTTTGTGATGGCTTAACAGGGGTCCTCTATTTTCCCCCATCCCTCAAGAGAATAAGCATTTGTCACTGTGGTGGGCTGACATCTCTGGAATCCTGCTCTCCCGTTGTCCAATCCTTGGAGTACCTCAAGCTTGTGTACTGCAATTCCCTGTCATCGCTGCCAGATGTTCCGCAAGCATACTCATATCTCCAACGTCTTACCATTAAAGACTGCCATGGTATAAAAACGCTCCCTGCAAGTCTGCAGCAACGGCTGGGCAGCCTCCAGGTGGAAAGGATAGATGCACATTATTATGGAAGTAAGCACGCAGCAATTACCTTCTCTATTACTACTTACTAGCGAGTGTTAAATGTGCTAGTTAGAAATGAGAATAGCTTAACTAGTCAGAAAACTAGAGAAAGATAAATATCCCTTTAACCTAAATCCATCATTTCTTTCTTTAATGATGTTCTTCTAAGTGTAAGTTTTACGTGACTAATCTGTGTAGATAAGCCTATGCTGCTGAAGCCGAAGACATGGAAATATGTCTGCAAAGGTTGAACTACTGTTCCCAAAGAATTGGAAGAGATGCTGTCTGCAAAGGTTGGTGACACTGACCGTACCCCTCAGATATATTTTGAGGAAAAAAATACATGCCCCATCACTATATGATTTTCCTCTGGCAGTTTTGGAGTTAAGACAATTTAAGTTAGTTGTAAGTGTAACAGAGTTGTGTGCATGCTTTTTACACCTTCAAGATTTGTCAATTGTGAGGTGCCATGCGCTCGTCTATTGGCCAGAAACATTGTTCGAAGGATTGGTATCGTTGAGGAGGCTTTTGATTCAGGACTGCAATAATCTGATTGGATATGCACAGCCATCAACATAATCAGAAACCAGCCAGCTCCTGCCACGTCTAGAGTCTCTGACGATATGGTATTGTGAAAACTTGGTTCAGCTCTTCAACATCCCTGCATCTCTCAGGACCATGCACACTGCTGTCTATCATCCCAGAAAGAGATCCTGTTTGACTAAATAGAACTTGTAATTTTGCGCTTTTGTTTACCTATGAGCTGTTATTATCATTGTGCTATTTCTTTTTCAGCTGGCACGGGGGCATTCTATCTTGGCAGAGTTAGTGTTTATGGGGTCAAAACTCTGTCAGTATTTCCTTTGGGTGCCATGCCCAAAAGAGGTTACTTATTAACTCGATTTGGGGTATATGCCTATCTGCCAGTCTCTGTATTTTTTTCCTCGGATGCAGATCCGTCAGTCTCTCTATGATTATGTATAATAACAGTACAACTATTTTGACTTGTACATACATGGAGTACTATGTATAACAGTACAACTATATATCTGAAGTTGTTGATTGCCGCTTATACTCAGCACTAGGTACTGTTCTGCAGTAAGGTTAGGTACTTTGGTATGCATTGTGAAGAACCACTTAAAATTGTCAGTATAATTGCGAGTTCAGAGGAGTTCAGTAATCAGAAAGCGCTTCTAACTACTAGCATCGATTTGTTGCAAGATTTTGTCCCCATTATTTTTGTATGTTTGAAAAAAAAGCTACTCTACTTGTATTTTCCACTCCTAGGCACCTACATTTATATCATTGCATTTTTTTTTCCTACTCTAGCTTCGGTTTGTTTCAAGATTGACTGAGGAAGAATAGGTTCTCCTTGTTCTCGCTGATCGATGCTCCATGGAAGGCGCAGATCGTTCCTAGCTGAAACACTGCATATATCTGAAGCTGTAGCAGGAACTGCAACATCATTGCTTATCTGGCTTGTATAAC
>NW_024117708.1:0-2500 GCF_003073215.2 Triticum urartu | reverse complement strand
GAGAATTAGGATTCTTGATCCCTCTCAATCTCTCTTTCAATTCGAGGATCCAGAGAGGTGTTTTCATAGTCATCTCCGAATATTTGCCATCTCGGAATATTTTCGATTTCATTTTTCTATGATATGTCTTTCTATATGAAAATTGGTTATTTACGATGTACGATGATCCCTGTTAAGCATCCATGGCTGAATGGTTAAAGCGCCCAACTCATAATTGGTAAATTTGCGGGTTCAATTCCTGCTGGATGCACACGAACGGGAACATTCCATAAGTCTATTGGAACTGGCTCTCTATCCATGGAATCTCATCCATCATCCATACATAACGAATTGGTATGGTATATTCATACCATAACATAAGAACAATAAGAACTCGAATTCTTATCGATACTGGAACTCAGAGCATAGGAGGGAAAGTCGATTTATGGATGGAATCAAATACGCAGTATTTACAGAAAAAAGTCTTCGTTTATTGGGAAAGAATCAATATACTTTTAATGTCGAATCGGGATTCACTAAGACAGAAATAAAGCATTGGGTCGAACTCTTCTTTGGTGTTAAGGTGGTAGCTGTGAATAGCCATCGACTACCTGGAAAAGGTAGAAGAATAGGACCTATTCTGGGCCATACAATGCATTACAGACGTATGATCATTACCCTTCAACCGGGTTATTCTATTCCACTTCTAGATAGAGAAAAAAACTAAAGGAGAATACTTAATAATACGGCGAAACATTTATACAAAACACCTATCCCGAGCACACGCAAGGGAACCGTAGACAGGCAAGTGAAATCCAATCCACGAAATAATTTGATCCATGGACGGCACCGTTGTGGTAAAGGTCGTAATTCCAGAGGAATCATTACCGCAAGGCATAGAGGGGGAGGTCATAAGCGTCTATACCGTAAAATAGATTTTCGACGGAATCAAAAAGACATATCTGGTAGAATCGTAACCATAGAATACGACACATAGTGCACTGAGACGGTGCACACTCAGTCGTCGACCAATTAAGGGGATAGTGAGTTTCGGAGATAATGTGTGGCTTAAATCAGACATGCTGGTAGACCGAGTGAGCATCCGGAGGGAGAGGTCACCGACGGCCTTCCTTCCGGTTGTACTCCGCGGTGATCCCTGAACTTCGATATGAGTCAACTGCATTCATCTCTATGTGCAGAGGAACATGCGTGATAGATACTGTCAGGCACAGGAAGTGTGGCAGGATGTATGTAGTACTCCATCCGTCTCAAAATAAGTCTCTCAACTTTAGTACAAAAAATAAGGACAGAGGGAGTAACTGGTTTAAGCAAGCCAGATGTGCGACAGTAGAGTAGGTTTGTTTCACGCCATGCATGCATGTACGATGATGCAGACATGGATCGCATATGGTAGGCTGACCTGGCTGCAGACCACCGCTTGCCTGGAGCTTGCACAGCTTGGTAGTTGGTACATACGGTAAACTGGGGATTCGAATGCACATACGGTACATGAGGCTCACAATAGGAGTGGTTGTTTCGCTGGTAATCCAACAATGGGGTGGTGGCTCAGTTGGCTAGCGCGTAGGTCGATCTCATAGCTAATCTAATTGCGAGTGATCGTTCGAGACTCTCTCCCCAGTAATGTAATGATGAAATTCTTCTCTTTTTGTTACTCCACCCTGGTGTGAAACTGAACCAGCTGAACCATTCCTTGTGGCAGACATCCCTGTTCCTAACTGAATTAACACATCTCTGTGCCAAACCGAAGCAATGTGTGTCTAACTTGTGGGGACATGTGTTCAGAACTATCAGAGTCATGGAAGGAACTGACTTAGGTTTTCTTAAATGATTTTTTTCAACTCCAGAAAAATACGATCATATATGTTTTGATTCAACACCAGCGGGGCAAGAAGCTGGTGTTGATTCAATCTGGATTATGTCCACACATGTGGGTTCAAATAGCGCTGTACGCAACATGCGGGTTCCAGCTAGTTTGCAGTTGTGTAGCTCAAACTAAAGAAGATTGGATACTGAGCAAATAATGCCTTTGAGATACACAAATTCAGACACGCGATTATAGTGTCAGATAAATGTTATGCATGTTTCTCGCGGCGATCCTGACGATTAGGAGCCTGTAAAACCTGCTACTCCGGTAAATTGAGGAAAACAAATGAAACTAACAAGACACATTGTTTCGCTGCAATTTTTACTCACTGGCCGTTAATTTGAGTTTCTGCGTTGCGAACAGAGTTCAGACCAAGTTACAATTGTTTCTTCTTTTTTGTATGTATGTACTCCTGCCAACTCTGGTATTCACGGCTCATAACTACTTACATTCTTGTTCTTCTTATGATTTTTGTTTTTCGCGAAATCACTTAGTACATTCTTCAGTACTAGCATGTCTTCAAAATTTCCGATGCTGCACAGCAGGACGGGTGTTGTGTCATATTTAATTTTGGTGGGTCAGTATTTGAAAAAGAACAATACCAGCACCGGATTTGAAGTGCTGCGACCTGAAGCC